>NW_008650982.1:189190-223218 GCF_000695815.1 Acanthisitta chloris | reverse complement strand
AATCTTGAAATCAGGTTTATTCATTTATTATGAACCACTGAGAACAGGAAAAAAATCATCCTATATAATGAATTCTGAATTTCTCAGAAAAAGTTCCAATTACTTTATTGTGTTTAATGAATTCACAGAACTTTGGAAAGAAAACAGAAAGAAGCTTCTAAATTAGTGATTAATTATGTAATAGATAAGTAATAGCAATTTCAGCTAAAAAGATTGAAACAAATTGGTGAATCAACAGCAATAGACTTGGTTGTCAATAGGTGGGTGGAAAATACTGCTTTTACTGATACTGGATGTTGGGAAATGTTGAATAGCTGACATCTCAGGTAGTGAAATCTTTATTTAATATATTTCTAGAGCTGCAAAGTAAAATTTCATGAAAGTTCAGACCAAGATATAAGGAAATCTCTATGTTCTTCAACTTTCACTGGATGTCACAACTGTCTGGTAGTGCCAGCTCCTGAGCACTGAGGGAGAGAATCATCCAGATGCTACCAGAAGGCTGAGTGCAGTCAGGAGCAGCATCAGCCCCAGGGGGCTGCAGAGAGGTTTCTGAGGGGCCATCAGGGTTTGTGCAGAGTTCTCTGTCCCTTCCTATGCTGCTGAGTAGGCTGAAGTGAAACCTGACAATAAAGACCTGTTCGTGGTGGAGAGTTGTTTAAAAACTCTTTCTATACTGCATTACATATAAGAAGTTAATTATAATAGATGAAATTCTAATAATCCTGGCCTTTTTGCATTTGAGAGACCTACATTCTGTTTTTATATCCCTGTGATATGGAGAAATTCTTGATAGATCCATCCAAGATTCTGCTTCATGAGGCAGGAAGGTGGGATGTCTCTTGATGCTCCCAGAGCTCACACATAGAACAGTTGTCTAGAAAACAAATAAGTGGAAACCAGAGGAAAGAGGGAAGATAGAAGTGGTAAAAATATTTCAAAGACAGAGTGGAAAAAGTAATGTGAAAAATTTTAGATTGAAATACAGAGGTATTTTGAAGTAAAAATCCAACCCCAAATTGTAACAAAAATGAATGATGAATAGACAAAAAAGTCACAACATTAATCATACTATTGTGAACATTAGAAATTACTAAAAAATGAAGGACTCAACTGTAAAGTGCAGTTTGCAACTGAAAGCACCTACCTTCTGGTAGAACTGCTTGCCATTGTTTGCAGAACTTGAAGAAACAGCAGTTTCTTCACTCAATCTGGCTATACTTTTTTTAGAATTCCAGAGACCTCTATTCTTCTTCAAGATATTTTTGCTTCTGATATTCTCTGCTTGTTCAGAAAACTATAAAATTATTTGACTTTGAGTCTATTTTTCTGCAGTACTATTTTTTAGGTTTTAAGGAGCATAACTACATATCTCAGATCTTGGTTTTGTTGTAAAGAATTCTTTTCAATGGGTTCAGAAACAAGGTTACAGAGTGTTCCTTAGGGTATATAATAAAAATGAAGTTTCCAAATTATAACATATTTAATAACCGGTTGTGAAAGGAAGACTGAGATGTAATGATCAAGAAGGGAGGAATTTTGCATGTATAGCATGCAATGTCAACAGCTATGTTGTAACACTTTTAATTTTTAGTATTTTGTCATTCTACATGTGCTTTCCTTCTCAAGATCACACTTAATCTCTTTTATGTGGATTTATGGATCTGTTTCAAGAAGCGTCGCTTGCACTATTGATATCAGGTATTCTGGCCCTTGAGACTTCGAGTGCTATTGTTTCATGAACTGAAGAAGATTTGTTAACTTTGAGAATTCTCCCCTTGCTGATCAGAAAAAAAGTTCAAAAATAGGGATTTTCAAAAATCATCTATGTTATCAGACATTGTGCATTGTATTTCTCCCTGCCTCATATTCAGGTGGTAAGGAGGATTAAGAAGTAATAGTCTAAACTCGAGAATTATCGAAGTTGGCACTTATACCTGCATGTGCAGCTTTAAATATAAACATGCTGCATTTTTTGCCTTTCTTCTCACGTATGATGAGAGAAAATAATTGTATGTACATAACTGTGGATGAATAAAAACTGGTCTTATAGAAGTATTATATATGTATATTTGCTGCCATATGCAGTGTCTTTGTGTGTCTGACATTAGGTCGCTACATCTTGCTGCTTCTGTGATTATTCTTATAAAACTATTTCACACTTTATTACATTCTTTTCATGCAATCTTTCCTGACATTCAGCTTACTGAAACCATTACTGCAAGAATTATGTGTTAAACCATTCAACAGAGTGGCTACAGTTGCTGCCCCTGTAATTCCAGACTGCTAAAATAACCACACCTGTTGTGATCATCAGTAGGGGCACTGGAGTAGTTATAGTAATACACATTAACCTTAAATTTTTGGAAAATACATTTTTTGTCCTTTAAGGAAAATCACTCGGAACTCCAATAGAGACTTTAGACTCAACTGAGGATTAGATATGGTGTTGTTTTAAAGACTGATTCATATTCAGAATCCAGTTTAAGACTCAGATTCAAGTTTTTGGTTTGGATTAGGTTCAGATTCCAGTACCTTGCAGTGCTCAGATTCGGTGTTATGTAGCTGGTAAGTAGAAGCGTTTAATCCATACTGAATGCAGTTGCAACTAAGGCCCAGATTCTTCTCACCTCAAATATACTTACATGCCTACATGTGAGAGAGACAGCATGGGAAAAAATTAGTGAGATATAGAGCAGGTCAAACTGCCTGTGGACAAAGTCAGTCATTATTTATACAGACAATGAAGGGACAAGAATGATAATCATCTTAGTGTAGGCTTCTGCTTTGTTACAGATCTAAAGTTAGGCTGGATTGTCTTTGGGTCTCTGGAAACATGAGCATTCAGTGTGCATCGTTCTAAGGAACTAAAGATCATGAGTAAACAAACTACCTAACATTGAGTGAAATATGCCATAGATGTAATGGAAACTCATTTTTCAGAGTTATGATTCTCTCCTTCCGCTCTTGTGAGACCCTACCTTGAGTACTGCATTCAGCTCTAGGATCCCCAGCCCAAGAATGGCATAGAACTGTTGGAGAGAGTCCGGAAGAGGACCATGAAGATGGTCAGAGGGATGGGGCACCTTCCCTTTGAAGACAGGCTGAGAGAATTGGGGTTATTCAGGCTGGAAAAGAGACCCTGGCAAAATCTTAGAGTAGCCTTTTGGAGCCTAAAGGGGACCTACAGAAATGCTGGAGAGAACTTTTTACTAGAACATGTGGTGACAGGACAAGGGGTAATGGCTTTAAACTGAAAGACAGTAGATTTAGGTTAGATTTTAGGAAGAAATTTTTTGCTGTGAGGGTGATGAGGCACTGGAACAGGTTGCCCAAAGAAGTTGTGAATGACCCAACTCTGGAAGTGTTCAATGCCAGGTTGAATGGGGCTTTGAGCAACCTGGTGTAGTGGAAGGTGTCCCCGGCCATGACAGCACATTGGAACTAGATGATTTTCCAGGTTCCTCCCAACCTAGATCATTCTGTGCATCTATGACCTTAGTTATGCAGTTGAACTAACAATGTCTATGTGGTATTTGAAATGCTGGCTGTTAGACTGCTTGTTCCTTCTGTTGACTACTGTCGAGTTTCATTCATCAGTTGAGCTCTACACATTTAGCTCTTCTATGAACAAATCTTTTCATGCTGTTGATATCTTTCTACTTTTATAGATGTCTGGAATGTGGACTATTGTATTGCTATTTTACTAAAACAAGGCAGGAAATCTCTTGTGTTTTAGTTATGTCTTAGAGTTTACTCTTTTTCAGGGTAAGATAAAGTAATCTCATTATGATGCCCATGGAGTTCCCTTTTTAGCTGATTTGGAAAGGGAATGTCCTTTTTGTCCTGATAGGCCGATGCATCATGTGCTACACATGGTGGGGAACAAGGTGAAATTTGCATTGTTGATACAGGCTTGATCCTTTGCTGAGAACTACGTTCTACATGAAAATGAATAAAAAATGCAGTTGAAGAGATATGGGTTAAAGTCTATTAAAATACTATTTTCTAGAAACATGAGCGTGTAGTGAGCAATTAGGCTGAGAAAATTCGAAGGATAGGACACAGTATAAATCTTCTTACACTTTTAGCCTGCAGAGATCAGCAGAAAAATCTTGTGTGCTTTTCTTTTTTCCCCCTGTGCTGATTTTGTCTGGGGCAGAGTTAACTTTTTCACAGTGACTAGTTTGGGGCTATGTTTTGGAATTGTGTTGACACAGCGGTGATAATATCAAGATGTTTTTGTTATTGCTGAGCAGAGCTTACACACAGCCAAGGCCTTTTCTGCTTTCCATACTGCCATGCAAGCAAGAAGGTTGGGGGTGCATGCGAGACTGGGAGGAGACACAGCTGGGAGAGGTGACCCAAACTGACCCAAGGGATATCCCATGTCATATGACATCATGTGCAGTATATGAAGTGGGAGGAAGAAGGAGGAAGTAGGGGATGTTTGGAATGATGGCCTTTGTCTTCCCAAGTAACCATTACTGGTAATGGGGCCCTGCTGTCCTGGAGATGGCTGAACACCTCCTGCCCATGGGAAGCAGTGAATTAATTCCTTGGTTTGCTTTGCTTGTGTGCATGACTTTTATTTTCTCTATCAATCTGTCTTTATCTCAGCCCATGAGTTTCATCACTTTTACCCTTCCGATTCTCTCCTCCATCCCACTGGTGGGGGAGTAAGTGAGTGGCTGCGTGGTACTTGGCTGCTGCCTGGGGTTAAACCATGACACCCCCTAAAAGAACAGAATTTTGTGCCCAGTACAGAAGAACATACTGTAGTTCACAATGTGATGAGGCATTCCCTGAAATGCTCTTAATTGTAGTGCTACTGATTTGAAAATCAACAGAAGAATCTTTATTAGAGTATTTAGTGTAGCCAAATTAAATTTAAAACTTTGATCAACTCAATTTTAATCTGATCATTTCTCTAATAGGAAATCTAACATTTAATTATAGAGACTTCCATTAAAGAATTAAATACCAGGGCATTCTACTGATCTTTCCTATGTGGCTTTGAAGGTTGGAAATCTTGCTTCTTTTGTAACTGTCATCTAAGAACTTTTGTTAGCTTCCTTGTCTCCATAAAAGCAAGCAATTTGTCCATGAATCTTTTTTATGCACAGAAGTTAGCTGTCTTTTCTTAGCTTTTTGATCTTATGGACTACTCTGTAACCTGAAAATAGTGGTAGAATTTGATTATAAGAGTTTTTCAATGGCAGAGGTTAGGAGTGACTTAGAAGAAACTGTTGTTTACCACGTGTTTCTTGGTTAAGTATTCTAAAGTGATAAAAGAATAAAGGAAAAGGAGTGTGTGAGAGAGTTACGATTTCTTTGTGGATGGAAGTTTATTATCTGCACAGAGAAAAATGTTGCAAGACAAGGGTGCTGTTAAACACAAAAGTGTCACACCAAGTTGCATTCTACTAGCAGGAAAAAAGGGCACAATTACCTTCCTCTTCTCCTAAAAGGCCTGAACACACATCCTCTTTCAGCTGTTGCTGGGCCAGCTGGGAGGGTTGTCATCCCAGATTCCTGAGTCACTCTCCCTCTTCATCTCATTTAACAAACTCAGCTGCTCATGGTACTGTGTCCTGATCATAGTGAACTCGGGTTGAGCTGAGCTAGTGCAGGTAAATAGTAGTTTACTATTACTGCAGTTACAACTACAGAAGCTTTTGTACCTTGAATAATGTCTTTGGATTGGGTTAGTATTACTGTGCCACTGTAGGAACAGCGGCACTGGCAGGTCAGAAATGCAGTGTAGCTGCAAGGGGTGCCTGTGGGGGTGACTGCATATGGTGATCCCCTTCCCTGGAGTAGAGCAGGCTGTGTGCACACTGCCATGGTGCTGTGGCGCTTATGGCTCACTGGAACATAGATTCAGATTTCTTCGGGTTACTTGTCTTCTGCAGGATATGTATGTGCTTTTGAGGCTCTTTATGTCTTACTGCATTTCAAGTGTTTCTGACAACAAAATGTGTAGCTAATGATATGAAGATAATCACTGGAGAAGTTGAAGCTGTGGGTAGAAGAGATATGTCTAAGTCACTTTGGTATAAGTCAGTGGCATTTTCATTAAGATTTTAATGAAATCTTGCTATTATGAATGAAAATAATATTAAGGAATGTTGCATTATGTAGCTTTTCTGGTGGGACTTTCTTTATACTTTTTACTTGAGCCATGTTGCTATTATGAATTTCTAAATCCCAACTGGGCAAAAAGAGTAGAGGGTGTATTTCTCACCTGTTGTACTATTGGTTACATCAAATGCTTTTGCTTTCCCCTTCATTCTCCACTCTCTGTTTTAGAAGTACCAGTTCCCCAGGGGTGTGCTTTAACTGTTGTCTGTTAACAGGTGTTGAAAGAATGAACTAGACTCTAGAGTTGAGTTGAGATACTAATTTCAAGAGTAGTATAAACTTTTAGTCCAATTTTCGAACTTTGTATTTTCATGTCTCCTGCACATTCTAGAATGTCTGGGACAGAAAGGACTGCAAGAAGTTATTTAGTCCGTCTCACCCACGGCAAGATTAACAAGACATATCACACTTTAAGGTAGATTTTTGTTTATGCTCTTAGATACTTCCAGTGACAGGCATGTCACAGCACCCCCAAACACTCTGCTTGAGTGTTTTAGCTGCCCTGGTTCTTGGATGCTTTTCCTCTTTCTAACCTGAATCTTTCTTGCTGCAATTTAATCTCATGACATTGTAACCTTTGTGCCAGGGGTGTAGAGAACACATCAATGTCTTTTATGTAAGATATTCCATAAAACATTGCATTTCATCTGTTATTTAGTATTGTGAATTAGCAGATAGGTGAAAGCTTTTTAAGTATGGCTAATTTGACTGGCAGATTTTTTATTTAAGTGTGAGAAGAAAAGAACAGTAGGCAAGATATCTACTAAAACCAAGAGACTTACATGGACATTTAATGATAAGAAATGCCAGTGGAAATGTAAGATACTGCTGTCTGACAGAAGTCTGCGTGATAACAAATGCTATTAAGAGTATCTTGTGCTTGACCCAGTAATTTTCTGGCAACAGGAGAGAGTCAGTACAAATGAGTAGTCATCAAGGGAAAGAATTTGGATTTGTTTGTTTTGTTTTTAGAGTTATTACAACAGCTAAATACATGGATCCAATAAGTAGCCAATGTTAAGAAAACAAAACAATCATGATTTCCACATTTGTTAATAAATTAATATACCTGTACTTGGTTATAGTTGAGATGCTCTTCAAACAGTAAACCACTCTACTACCACCTGCACCAAGTTCTTTTTCATTATCTATTCCTAACGGCAAAAATACTTTTACCAAAATCATCATGGAAATTTGTCATTTATGAAGTGAGCATAGTTGAGATTTTTGACACCTGTGATGTACAAACTCCTTTGTAGTGATTTCAAAAGTACCAGTAACAGTACCATTGCTCCTCAGTTGTTGGCTGTAGAACATGCTAGAGGCAGACACTGAACCCTGCCAGGGTCTGGAAGAGGCTTTAAAGAAGCAGCAATTGGTAGCACAATGCAGATTAAACGGATTCCAAGAGTTGCCTGCACTTGCAGTCATGGTGCTATAACATGCTTGGTAACACTTCTCATCACAAGCTGGCATACACAGAGGAGCTTCTGTTACCTGTAAGGCATAAAAGTAAGTAGTTTATTTTAAAGTCTGGGCAAGCGATGGTTTCTGCCACTTCTGCTCTGGATGCGAGATTTTCAGGAGGCATTGTGAATCTCACAGGTGTTCAAAGATAAAAGGTCAATGATTGGGTTGTATCATTAGCAAAATTTTTTTGATAGGGAATTCTACAGCACTTCTGCAGAGCTGTTGTGAAATTGAAATATTGTTCATTAAGGAACGTTGGTCTATTTCTACACTATGGATCAGTAAGACTGCAAACTGCTGTAATTTTTTTAGCTCTACCATGCATCTTCAGAGTAGTTTTCCTGGGAAAGGCTGAAAATAGTTTGTGGAGATGTTTCTTGTGCTATTTCTGGGTTTTCTGCTGATGTGACATACTGCTTTGATGTCCCTTGCTACATAACAACATAATGTCATCTGCAGTGACTTCACAGTGCAGAGAAAATATGGAAGTTTGCAATTGTTTACCTGCTGTGCATATTTGATGGAAAGTTTGCACTGGGGTAACTCATTCTGTTTGTCGTGGCTCCCATTAATCTGAGATCCACTCTGCAGCTGTGGTGGCAGCACTTCAAACAAGGGATATTCAGGCCTCTGTAGTTTGAAATGAATTACTGAATTTTTGCTAATAATATAGAATTAAAAAGTAGTGTAACCTTCATTAGCACATTTTCAGCATGCATTTTGTGGAGGAAAAAATAAATAAAAGCAATTTTGAAGCAATTTGCAAAACTGTCACTGATTATGATACCTGTGTGGGTGCTCTCACCTTGAAAAGGTGATAAAGCCAGTATATATTAACAATGTGGGAATCTACCTGCTATGCAGCTCTGTTTTAATACAGTGCTGACAAATGTATTCAACATATTTTCATGCTGTCCTATATTTAGTGATTCTCAGTAGTATTTGCAGCCTGTAGCTGTATGCCTTTAGATATGCTATGTAGAAAAGAAAGGAAGATATGAAAGTAGGGAAGAAAACATTCTTTTAAAATAGAATTTATTAATGGAACCAAATCAATCCTGCTCTGGTAAGTGGAGCAAATAAAAGTGATGTGATACAGAAAGATTGTTTTCTTCTCTCTTGTGCATTTGCCTTTTTAATTAAAATAAGTTAACAACTATGTACTATTTAAAGCCTTTCTGCACATGCCAGGGGGCTTTCAGTGTCCTGTCATGATGCATCATCATGTATTGAAACATCGGTATGCCAGACAGGCTTTGCTGTTTTGTGATAGTGTTGATTCAGCAAATGTGAAATAGGAAGCCAAGCAGTAGGGTACCATTAAAATATAAACTAACTAGTTTTCAGAGGTGTGATGTTGCCTTAATAACACGAGCAGCTGGCAGAACAATTTTGCATTCAAAATATGAGGTGTAGGTAGTCACTCAGTCCTTCTGTCTATCCCAACTTGAACCTTCACATGTCTCATGACATTCAACTATTTGTGAAGGGTATGTCTTCAAAATAAGGAGAAAAACTCTTAATTATTTTAAGAATCAATATGTTTGGGTCATAGTTTAGGAACAGAAATATGTTGACTCCTAAAGAATGATGTGGTGTTGACATTACAGCTCTTTTTATGTATAACTCAGTGATGTTAAAAGAGTACATTTCTCTAGCAGTCTTACTTTATGTTATCCCACAGCAATGAATCTGCTTGTAGATCAGTAGATAAACTGTGGCCTAATGATTCATAAACGTAAGAGTGTATGTTGAAATGATATAATCTCTGTGCTCAATATTGGACACTGTAATTGATATCCCCATTACAGAACACATGTACAGCAAGACCTGAATTCATCTATCTTTGGCAGCACTCCCATAGAATGATTTAGTGTAATAACCATGATCTGTGTAATCAGTGGGAGTTTTATGTAAATAAGAGAGTGACAGAGATGGACAAGTAGCACAGTGAGAAAAAAATCTATTTTTTCAATGCATGACATGATTATGCTTTAATTGCTATGTTTACATGCCTTGTGCATTTCCTTTCAAAAGTGCTACATTGGATGACATGAGTACTCATAGGGGGCCAAGCCAATCACCAGAATTAATACTGTGGTGAAAGTAGGTGACGGAGTACCCTGAAAAAAACCCCAGAGATGACACTGTGTGTTCATTGCATGAGTAGTGGCATGGCCTTCTATTTTTCCTGACTCTGACTTAAATGGCAGAAACTTTGCTGTTTTCCATTATGTGGCACAGCTGCTGAAAGGACCACATGGTTTTCTGTTAAAGATCACACATGCTTCCAGAACTCTTAAAAAATTAAATAAAACTGATAAATAAACATGGCCACTCACAGTCACTTGCTTTTAGAGCAGACATGCATAGAAAGAAGCAGATGTATACAGCTGCTGTGTTTACCAAGTCTGATTAAAAATGCAGCAAGAGGCAGTCCTTTCTGGAAATTTTCTGAGACTAATTGCATCACAAAATGTCTGTTTGTTTAGCTGAAATGCTTCACTCAGAACAATTCAGGCTTAAAAAAATTTTCGTGAATTTTATGGGTTTGTGCCTAAATCTCTTGTTGGACTTCACCACTGTAAACTTTTGGGATTTATAATCTGTGATTTTGGGGAGGATTTGGTAACTGGACTACCTCCCCCTTAGAAATGACTGCTTCCTAAAAAAAATGGGCCCCATGAAACTGTTATTTCACCACTGCTATAAGCAGTAAAAACGATGGGAACATAAGTTTCACTGAGCAGATGTACTATCTGCTCACAGTAGGCAAATATCAGCTTCAACCCCAAATTTAGATAAGAAATCTAAATTTCTTGATAACCAGACATATTGTGTTTATCTGTCTAGTCCCAGCTTCTGTCATTACTGTAAGTATTTCAGATAAAAAGAAGCATGTGCTTTCCATGTAAATAAGAGATTAATGGCAGGTTTTCAGTATTGAAGATCTTCTTCAGTTTGTAATAGCAGTCAAAGGACTCCTGCAATTTGACTTCTTAATATAGCTTTTCCTCTCCCTCTTGTTCTTCCATTTCCTCCACTTACAAATTGAGTACAAGTGTCTATGGTTTGTACCCAGCTAAGTGCTCTTCTCCAGATACACTTTTATTGAATGCAGTTTTTCTAGAAAAGATTAGTCTCAGCATATGGCTGCGACATAAGAGTTCCTTCCCATCATATTTAGCAATCCTGTTATTTTTTGGGGCATTAATCTAAGTGTTGCTTTCCTGTGAGGAATGTTTCTTTTTGTCCTTCTTCTGTCTCCATCACAAACACTTTTATATTCCTATGCATTTTACTTTGTTCTTGAGCTACAAGATAATGTGGTTTGTGCAGAGTTTGCATACTAATTATCAAAGTTTTTAATTCATAAATGCTCAGTTTTTAGGAAGTTCAGATGAATAACCAAATCATAATATTCAAAAGCTATTTCACTGTTAGCACTTGCTATTAGTCCTCTTAGTGATGATTTTGTATTTGGAGTAATCAAGTCAGTAGTTTTATTCCCAAATTAAAGCATTACAGCAGAGGTGCTGGGTAGAAGCTGTAGTTTTACTGAATTGCTTATGATACTTTGAATTCATCTTTTGCATGAGGTCTAGTCTGCAACACAATCTGTTCTCAGAGAGAGATACATTAAAAGCTCCCTTTCTTTGCTCAAAATGGGAAGACATTAACAGGTATAGAAGGCTGTATGCTGTATTGCCAGTTCACATGGCAACCAGTTAAAACAAAAAAAAAAAAATCCCAAACCCAAACATAATATACTCTGAAGAAATGAAAAAGGAGTTTACTGTCCATCTTTGAGGATACTGCATCCACCTCTGCCAGTTTATTCTGCTACTGTGTAGAATGCAAATATTTATGAATGTGAAAATATTTTTTTAAGATGACAAGAACAGGGGTCAATATAACATCCTTGTAGTATCTAGGGAAATTTTCAGTTTTGGGAAATTAGGAAAATAATAAAGCTTAAACAAATCTTGCAAGGCTGCTTCCTATTTCTCAATGAGATTATTAATTGTTAAAAGAAACAGTCTATACTGCAGTCAGAGCAGAGAGCTATCTCATCATTACAGTAGGAAGAAGAACAATCAGAAGAAATGTAGAAAATGTACTAAGCTGTGATTGAACATATCTGAAATTCTAAATATATGCTGAAGAAATTAATAGGAAAATCCCTTGCGTTTTATTCATGTGTGAGTATGGTTGGTGGTACAGTAAGGATGAATAAATTGTTTAGAAAAATTTCAAACTTTGTAGTTTAGATGCAAACATTTTTCCCCTGCTGGCAGGAGCTAAAATTAGAGTAGATACATTTATATTGTTATATAAATGCACATTTTGCAACAACTGCAGATGCTGCCTGTCCTTGCAGCAGCTCAAAGAGACATCAGTAGGTACATTGGGTGACTAGGGGAGCTTGCATATGTTGCATGGAATCCAATCAATATTAGAGAATTATGCCATAGTTATGAAAATTGCTGTATTGTGAATGCTTCTTGATAAATGTTTATCTACACTTACTGACAAGGTTTTGAACACATACCCTTCAGCCTTGGAACAATGCTTAAAGAACATACTTTATCTATCTGCAGGAAGAGGGTGGAATATGACTAAACACAGAATAAAGAGGCCAAGGTTTTTCTATAGAGAGAAACTCTCAGCATCATTTGAAAAGCCTGTCACAACACTGCAGGTAAAAAGAGGGGAACTGATTGGCAGGATTTTGCCACCGAGTAACCTGTGTGCACATGGCTTAACTGCTGGTCATGCTAAGGTGAACTGTGCTGAAAAGACTCCAGGATTCAGGAGTAACTCTCAAGATGCACCAAAATATCGTGAAGATACTTAAGGTACAGCTTAAAAGGATGTCAAACTCTGCATGTTTGCAAGACTTACCCATCTCTATAACTGTATTTTTCATAGTTCAGTAGTGAACAATTTTGCTTTAAACTCTGTGTGTAGAATACCTCCAGTGTGACATGGTTAGGTTGAGGAATAGCTCTCTGGCCTTTTTTGCCGTGCAGGCTGGGGAGAAGACTGGTTGGTGGAGTCAGTCTGTAAGGTTAGTGCAGGGACACAAGCAGGGAGATTGGTTGTCAGGCAAGTGCTGCTAGGTGGTCCCTGGCAATGCTACAGGAGGGAGCAGTTTGGTGGAAGTCCTATGAAGCAGAGCTTGGTCAGATCTGTGATGGAGCTGGTCAGCGGAATTACAGCCACTGTGAGTTTGAATGGCTCTGAAAAGTAGAGCTTTATGGGCTCTTCTTGATTTTTGCTGTTAATTATTTGGCAGCCAGTGGGTCAGAAAGATTTAGTAACTTGTATTTCTCTGTGAACATTTGTGCTATCTCCACATCTCAACATCCTGTTTTCTGCCCAGAGCAAATGGACATTTACAGGTACTTGTTTGCAGTATTTTCCAGCATCATTTTCCAAAATACTCCCTGATAGTTCTACCCTGCTTGAGTAGTATTTTCTGATAGGATGTGCATCCTGTATCTCATGACTAACTAAGCTCAGGGGGGTGGAAGGGTATCTGTAGCTCTGCAATCCACCTGGGAGAGAAGGGGCTTTGATCTCAGCATTTTCTCTGCATACCTCGATACCTGGAAACGTGCATGCATCTGGGCAAAAGTGCATAAGCCTTATTTGAATGTGCTCTGGGGAATTCAGGAACCTAAAGCAGGTTGGTATTACTGTATTTTGTTGTTATGGTGTTTGCACACAAGAATTGGCCAAGAAAAGGCATTGTGAGAACAGTAAGTAAACCTCTGTAAACATCGCTTGCCTTTGCTAAATGTGGCAAGTGGGAATGTCAAATTGCTCTCGTTCCGCTTTGAGCTCAACTCATCTCCAAAACAATGAATTCTCATCTGAATTACCTTGATCTAGATGTGAGAGAGACTGATGTCTTGTGTCTCACAGTCTCATTGGGCTCTCTGTGTTTGAAATCCCAGTTGTCCTCTTTTCTGAGACTTGCAGCTCACTTACTCCAGGAACAGGAAAACATGTTCTGAGCAAAAAGTGGTTGGGTTGTTTTGTTTGTCTGCTTGCAGTTGTGGTTGGTTTTTTTGAGGACTAGGAGGGCAGAGGGGAGGTATGGTTTATTTTGGTTCGGTTTAAGTTTTTTGCTGGTTTTGGTTTGTTCTGGTAGAAGAAATACCCTAAGCCTTAACACTGAGTTTCAAAATTGTCTTTGATTCTGCTTTTAAAGTTGATGTATTATCAATAGAGGTAGGTTTCCGCTTTTATTTGGTGTGGTTTCCTGACCAATAGTCACGTACCATTCACTCACAGACTTCAGAGTAATTAGCACACAGCTCCAACACCCTCAGGATGCTCTGTGCTTGCTTGCAGCTCTATTTAAATAGAAAGCATGGCCTTTTACAAGGTCACAAACAGATTTTCACCTTTCTTATGTAAACTTTAATATGCAGAGAAGGTCATTGTTCTCAATACCATCCTCATTCAACAGAACCAAGTCTTAAGTGGATGCTTATTTAGCCTAGTACCTGAAGCTGAGCCAATAGAAGAGTACATGAAAAAAACACCTGATTCATGTCTCTGAAGACAAAGAAAATAGACCACGAAGCTTTTCTCTTAAAATTATACTGTGTATCTGATGTTACTCTGACTTACTTAAATCGTATTTCTTTTTTTAATAAAACTATCTAATGGTGATACAAAGGAAGGCTTTTGCTGTTTGGGTATGGAAGGTTTGCCTGGAGTTCTATGCTATATAGAACTATTTGAATAATGTACTGGGTTAAGTTCTGCACAATCACTGCTAGTGCTTACACGAATTAGTTGTTCGTGTTGGACCACATTTTTCCATTACCTTTATAGAGGGATAGAATAATATTTCTTAAGTAGTTGGGCATTATATTTTTGTTATGCTAAGTGAGTATAGGACTGATAAGGTTATTTGATTGCTGGCTGTCTCACACATTGTAATCCTTTAGTAATGCTGTGTTTGTGTGGCCGACTGTACTTTAGATTACTTAATAATGACTAAAATTGCATTTACTCAGTTTAGCCCCAGCCAGCAACTAACATCACACAGCTACTCGTAAGAAAAGTTTTGGGTTGAGATAAGAACAGTTTAATTATTTTTCTTGTAAAAATAATTGTAATTGTAATGAAAAGAAAAATAACAAAGAGACAGAAATAAACCCACAAAAGACAAGTAGTGCAAACAGAAACTAAGTGCTCGGCACCAACTGACTGATGCCCAGCCGGTCACCAAGCAGTGGCCCCTCGGCCAGCTTTCCCCCTGGTTTTATTGCTGAGCATGATGCCATATGGTCTGGAATATGCCTTGGGTGAATTGTAATTGTAATGAAAAGAAAAATAACAAAGAGACAGAAATAAACCCACAAAAGACAAGTAGTGCAAACAGAAACTAAGTGCTCGGCACCAACTGACTGATGCCCAGCCGGTCACCAAGCAGTGGCCCCTCGGCCAGCTTTCCCCCTGGTTTTATTGCTGAGCATGATGCCATATGGTCTGGAATATGCCTTGGGTGAGCTGGGATCAGCTGTCCCAGCTGTGTCTCCTCCTCTTTTGCACATTTTTCCATTACCTTTATAGAGGGATAGAATAATATTTCTTAAGTAGTTGGGCATTATATTTTTGTTATGCTAAGTGAGTATAGGACTGATAAGGTTATTTGATTGCTGGCTGTCTCACACATTGTAATCCTTTAGTAATGCTGTGTTTGTGTGGCCGACTGTACTTTAGATTACTTAATAATGACTAAAATTGCATTTACTCAGTTTAGCCCCAGCCAGCAACTAACATCACACAGCTACTCGTAAGAAAAGTTTTGGGTTGAGATAAGAACAGTTTAATTATTTTTCTTGTAAAAATAATTGTAATTGTAATGAAAAGAAAAATAACAAAGAGACAGAAATAAACCCACAAAAGACAAGTAGTGCAAACAGAAACTAAGTGCTCGGCACCAACTGACTGATGCCCAGCCGGTCACCAAGCAGTGGCCCCTCGGCCAGCTTTCCCCCTGGTTTTATTGCTGAGCATGATGCCATATGGTCTGGAATATGCCTTGGGTGAGCTGGGATCAGCTGTCCCAGCTGTGTCTCCTCCCACCTTCTTGTGCACCCCCAGCCCACCCACTGGCAGGACAGTACAAAAAGGCCTTGACTCTGTGTAAGTACTGCTTGGTAATAACTAAAGCGACCCAGGTGTTATCAACCCTGTTTTCAGCAGATATCATAACACAGACCCTAGTAGCTACTATGAAGAAAATTAACTCTATCCAAGCTAAAACCAGCATACTCGAAAATGTTTTAATTAGAGTTCCCTATAGGCCTAACAACAGTATCAAAGCATATAAGTCTTTTATGGTTTTTTTTTTGTTTAATGAGCGGAGGCAAAGTCTTTAGCACAAATGGATTACAATTCCCAATACTAGATGAGAACACTTTAGAATCTCAGCATGCTTTTCTTTTGTTTGACATCCCCTTCTCCTCAATGTTTTTCTAATCCTATTATTTCCTTTCTTCAGAAGTACAGAATACAGTAGTTGCATCCCTGAGAGGAAAGGACAGACTGACAAGATGACTCGCTGCTTATGCTGTGCTGATAGATTGTTTAAATCCTGCATTTGTAATGCAGATGCAAATAAACAGTTTCTGAGCAAAAGCTGATTAAAGAATTTAGTCATAATTTTGTATCACAAAGAAATTGCTTATTAATCAAAGAGAAACCACTGATGGGGCCCAAGTGATTAACCAAAAAACTCCACCAACCTCCACAAAAACCTAAAGTAAACCGCTAAAAATCACAAAAGCATCACTAGATACAAGCCCTCAAAATGGCCAGTGCCATAACAAATTCACTAAACTCTATTAATTTAACATTTGGGTAAAGTACTCTGAAAATACTGATGCCATGGGATCACAGAGTATGTAAGAGACTCAAACTTCAGTTCTATAAAGGCAAGGAGGCCCTAAGGAAAGAATTGCTTTAACAAACTCTAAAGCATGGTGTGTGTCAGGGAAAACAGTCCAGTGAATCAGTGTGCAAAAAAATTTTCTTCCTTCATTTTCTGTTGTTAATGCACATGCAGAAGCTGTGGATGTAAATGAGATACTCAACTGCTAATTAGAGCTGAGCCCTGCTACTCTCTTGACCTTTTGGCAAGTTTGGGCTTAGAGTCCAAATCCTATATTGATTTTTTGATTATTTGATTTAGCCCTGGTTTCTGTATGGGGATAAGAGAATTCCAGCCAGATGTGGGTGTAGATGCTTATTAGCCCAGACAGTGGTCTGTCTTCAGAGCTGTTGTTTCTGCAGCGCTGTCTACTCTCTACTAACCCATCAATAAAGCATATTTATTGAATTTAGTCTGTTTTTGTGAATTTTCTGTGGCCTTCCTTTCTTGCCAGTTACTGTGAATTTATAAGCTTTTGTAATAAAGATCTGGTCTTTAATATATTGCCTTCGGCTTATTTAGAGTCATCCTCTGAAATGCCCCACAGGGAGCTGTAATTTTACTTCACTTTCTAGAAACAGGAATCTGAGTGTACTGTTAAAAGTGGAAGTTTATCACTGTAGGCAATCTGTGAATTTTAGGCTAACAAGCTGGATATATGACTTCGGCTACAAAATACGTATTTAAAAATCCTAATTGAATAAGATACTACAAAATTGGTGTTCATAGGAAAAACACAGAAGAGTATAGACTCCTTTGGGTAGCAACAGAGATACAATTTTATACATAGCTCTTTGATATTTTGGCTGACTGTTAAATACAGATAAGCTGCATACTAATCCCAGTGCTTTCTTTTGGGGCTGCAGTCATCAGAAAGCATCCACAAGGCAGTAACAAACCACAACATGCAGTGTGCCAACACCTGAACTAAAAAGCAGCTGCCATGGTGTCAGTGGCAGAGTCATTGTTTGATGTAGCAGCCAGCACCAGCTCAGCATCTCCCAGGAGAGCAGGTGAAACTGAATTTTATTCCATCAGAGATGACAGACCAGGGCTGGCCAAAGTCCTGCTGCTCCTGGCATGAGCAAGAGTGGAGGAGGATGGCGGTGAATCAGGAGATGGAGGGGAAAGACCTATAGAGACAGCTGTGCTTCTCATGCTGGGAGCCATGGGAGGCAGAGGATGGCAATCCCTTGCACTTAGAGGGGTCCAGTTCAGCCCTCCAGCCTGGCCCCTTCCCCTCACACCCACACCAGACACACACTCCCTTTCCCCTTGGCGCAGCAGCCGCAGTGCAGTCCAGGGCTCCAGCCTGGTCTCAGTAGGCAGCAGGACCAACAGGCAGTGCGTCATCCCTGACTGCCTCCTGTGAGCTGCAAGCTGCCTTACTTGCCAGTCTGTGCCCTCCTAGCAGTGCTTCTGTCACCTGGCCTGAAATACAAATGCCAGCTAGGTGTGGAAACAGAGCTGAGGAGCCTGTGCCCTTAAAAATGAGATTTTGGAACTAAAAACACCCTGTAAAGGTAGTTACATGATCTCTGTTACCCTGGTGTCTTAAATCCATATGGTATTGATCCATGTACCTACCTTTGATGGTGTTAAGTATTTCCTTCTGTCACAGATGAAAAGCTTCTGGGATGGTGATGTGCCTGAGGAAACATGAGAGATGAATTGCAGAGCACAAAACTGAATCCAGGTCACAGCCCAGCCTCCTAGCCATGAGCACGGCCTTTGTTTGCTTGCAGCATCACAAGTCCTCCTGGGTCTGCAGTGAAGGACTGTGGTTCTCTCTAACTGCTTACAATTCTGATTTGGGCTCTGGGAATATCTCTCAACTCCAGAAGTGTACATGACTGAAGAAACACCAGGCACTTGATTAGAGTGATCAGGGCATATGATCCCATTCATAAACTGGCATAGGTCTCTCAAAACCTCTGGGTTTTATTGCTGTCTGTGTCTACTGAAATAGTAGTGTCTATTTCATAACTAATTAAGAAGCTTCTAATTTCTAGCCCAAGCATGTTCATAGTTTTATGTCTCCATTTCTTCATGTGTTAACATTATGGTTTATTTAAATAACCCTTTTGTCTTAAAATATTTTTGTCACTGCTGAGAGAACCAGGTGATCATAGTAGGACTGAATTTTGGGGTTTAATTCAGTACAGGACTTTATTCTGAGTGCTTTTTTGCAATTGCTGTGCAGATCTGAGTAGTCAGAGATCTGAGTTACTTCAAAAACATTAATGTAGACATCCTGGCAGCTCCACCCTTTTGTAGGTAGGTATTTTACCCTTTCATAGAGTGCAGTCAGTTGCAGCATTGGTGTGTTTCACCCTTGAGAGGCCTTCTTTATTTGATTTTAGTGTTTTGGCTTTTTAAAATACGTAATCTAACACCATAGCAGGGTGCAAAATTCAAATATACTTTTGTACCTGATTTTATGTTTGTTACTGCAATATCTGTCCTTCTAAGGTCACTGATTGAGAGTCTGAGTAGTGGTTTTTAGCTGCCTGCACTTTCAACATCCTGAAAGATGTCTTAAAATAAGATGAATGTAAGATTATCAAACACTCAAAAAGCTTTGTTCACTTTTCCAGGTGAACTAGTCTGTCTTTCAATCTCCTATTTTAAAAACATCTTGATGAATATCACTGAATTCCTTTCAGACTGTTGGCTGGTTCTGAGATGGCATACAGTGAGATTACATTATTCTTGTTTCCGTCATTGACCAGGCTAAAAATGTTATATTCACAATTGTGTTATCAAACATATCTGTATTGACAGTCAAGGAACTGTGTTGATTGGCACCATCCAGGGAGTATTCCCATATTGTCTAAACAAAACCAGTACAGAACTTTGCCAGAAACTTAAAAAACTTCTCTCCTACTTAGACTGTGATTGGTGCAGTACAGCCCTGGAATGCAGCCCTTTTCAGAACCCTGGAATTTTTTTGACTTCTTTATAATGACTAGAATGACTAGAGATCATAGACTGTGTCTGGATAGTTGCTCACCATAAAATGCAACTGTGGCAGTGAGAAGGGAGTATAAAACCCTGAATACATAAATCTCTAATATATTTTTGGCTGTTGTTATTGGTGTTGAAGTCTGACAAATTTCACTTTCTGATGCCAGCAGGGCTTATTTTAAACGTAAGAATATTTCTGGAGAGAAATTGTTGAAACAGTCCTTATGGCAGCAGGGACAGTATTTTTGTAGTAGGGATTTTTAATATAAACTATAATGTGCAATACAAAACTATATAGTCAGTATAATTTGTAAGTTATTTTGAAAGAAAAATGTTTGCTTGATTCTGAATTACTCGTTTAACCCTCCGGATGTTGGTATTAAAATGCTTCATTCAAGAAACAGTAATATAATGTAAGCACACTTGGATCCTGGTTTGGGTTCTACATATGCCTGAAGGTGCAGAAGGATTTCAAACAATTGAAATGAAGAGGCAGTGTAATGAGGAGGCTCTCTTAAATTATGCAGTGCTAGTATTCTCGCTCCCAAGATTTTTTGTGTTAGAAGTTTGCCAACTGTGCTAAAACAAAATGGGGTGTTTGAGGAAGATGTGAGTGGGGGTAAAACCAAGAAAAAAAAGGGGGAAGAAAATTAAGTGAAACACGAAGGTTTTGGACGTAGAGATTATACTGTTCCAGGATCTGTTTCTCATTGTATTTGATGATCACTTCTCTAAATCCTGATGCAAACTCATCTGAAATGTGTGAGTTTTGCATGCATAGGAGATAGGATTTAGCCCCATATGGCTTATCACTTTGATCTTCAAAGGTCAATTTTGTATTGCTGAGCCAGTTCTGAATAAGTCCCCAATTAATTAGGAAGAGAAAACGCTTCTGTTCACAAAAAAGGTGCATCTGCTCAGTGTTACTTTCTTTGCAGCACAGAAATTAATGACCGCAGACAAAACAATGTTTCCTGTTGCATTCCCTCTGTCCTAACAGAACAGCAATAATGCAGAATACACTCTCAGTAGCTATTCTGATGTTTGCATCATCTACCATCCCTGAATAACTGCAATAACAATATAAGTCTTGCATGAAGTGAACTCTGGGTTTTTTGGTAGAAAGAAATTTGATTATCCTTAGCTTTTTGTATAACATCTTTCATGTAAACTACATTCCAAAACATATTACAGAGGAAGAGCAGCAGCGAAAAAGAAAGTAAAAAGTAAAAGAGATAATACTAGCCATAGACAAGAGAGAAAATGCAATCTAAAAAGAAATTGTATGTTAATGAGAACGGGTATCAATTTCACATGACAGAAAAGGCATTCACACCTAGAAATAATAACATTGAGTGAAGAAGCAGATAGGCCCATGTTAAATGAACTGTGGAAAAAGAGAACTAATAATACCTTTAGCTGAATTTGCTGTATGAATAAGTAAGCAAAGCCCTTTTGAAATCTGGAGATCCAACTCACCAATATCTTTCCTCTCCTTTGCAATACTCAAGTGATTTCTGTGGTGGGGTGGAATAAGCCTGGGCAAACTGAGGTTTTGGTTTGGTTGTTAGGTTTTTTTCCGTTCAAGAAAGGAATCCATTTACCAGTATTTGAATTGTGAATACTTATTTATTTATTTACTTCACTCTTATTCCATCAGAAATTAACAAAACTTGAGCCTGCTTGGTCTACAAGTGAAACAAGAAATACCTCCTTATAGAGGAAAAAGAGGTCCATTCTTCAGAATTGCTTTTGGGTCAGCTAGAATCACATCCTCAATATTTTGACTTGAGGATTACAGAACAGTTTCTTCCTCCACAGATCACTCTCCCAATTGGCTTTGCATGTTGTTGGCAGATATATTTTACATGTAACAGGCTGAGAATTTGCATTTTGTTTATGTCAGACAGCAGAATTTGGAATTTAATAAAGCCTCTGCAGGAATCCACTTGCACTGCAAGTCAACTTGAAGGAATGGCCTGAACAATAAATGCTGCAGGTTTAAGACCCATTCAGCAGGGGACTGATGTGCAGATTACTTCAGAGGTATTCAGAATCCCACAGATGCTTCCAGTGCCTGCATGTTCACATGCTGGGAAAAGATCAAATAAGGAAGTCAGTTTCAGATTTATAATACCACTACTGCAGACTTTTGAAGGAGTAGTGCAGAGTGTATCTAATATTATGCCTAAATGCTCTAGAAGAAGATACTGTGGGGCATTGTGTGTAATCAAGACCACTGGTTTCCTTGCCCACAAAATGTGTGTGGAGTGGAGTATATCCAAGTGGATTAAAAGAGAACATTCACAGTTGAACTGAGCTCAGCTGGCTGCTGTAGATTATATGATTTACTCTAACCACAGGTGTTTTAAAGAAAGGGATTCTAAGTTCTTTGGGTAGGCATTTGCCAAAAAAATTCAGCTGCAATAGAGCTTTGCTTATTCTTACTACAAAAATGATTGCTAAAATAATAATTACAAAAATATTGTGGAACAAATGCACAGATAAATTGGATCTTGACTCAGTGGACTCCTTGCTTCTGATCTTTTCTTTTGTGTACTGTATACTTCCTAGGAACACAGGAGTAAAAAATGAGTTCCTAAATGCAAATAATTTTGTATGATGTGAATGTTGCAATGATGAATCAAAGATAATTTGATTCGTATGGCATTTTTCCACACACCTACTCATCTCAAGGAAGAAGGAGAGTCGTATCTGCCTTTCCACCTACATAACAACACAAGACGCCTGAACTTGGATAAAATAAGCTCCTAGTGTTGATATAGTTGATTGGATAGATATATTTATCGTGCTCTAAGTAAATGTGAAAGAAACACCAAAGAAAATGTGTGCTATCCCAAGGATGGGTTCAGAAATACAGAATGTCAAAACCTGGCCTTGTGCTTCCCTCTCACCTAGGATCATCATGTTGATAACTGGATTTTCAGAAAAAAAATAAGTAACCAAATAAATTCTCTTTTGTTTGTAATTTTTTGAATTTGTCATCATACTGGGAACTCTTTTTTTTATTATCATTAGTTGTTCTAAACCACAGTGAACCTAAAGAAGGGCCTTACTTTAACTAAGAAGAGGGTCTTACTTTGAACCTCTTTTCTTTAAAATACAACTCTGTGATAAGTGTTTTCTGTTATTATTTAACAGACATTTTTGATTGAAGTTCAGATGGCAGGATTTGGCCCAAAATTCAAAGGGCTGTAGTTGCACACTGTATACCATGAGGTAGTGAGTAGTTGCTTATAAAACAAATGGGTATCTCAAATATGGGTATTTCAGAAATCAAATCATGTCGCTTCATTCTGAAAGCCCAGTCCTCTTAAATACCATGCAAGAATCACTATTAATTTAATACACACTCTGTGTCTGTGCAAGATTTATTTAACTTTTTTTTTCTCTTAGCAGGCAGGCAGAACTTAATTTTTGCCACAGAAGATCTTCCTGTTTTAAGTTATCAAGCAGTTCATGCAAACTTTTCTTATTCCTTCTCTCAGATCAGTCTCAGCTTTGGGGAAGGGGGAAGCAGAGGGAGGTAGAAGACAGCAAACGCAGACCTTGACCCACCTGGACAAGGTGGATTTTCTGTCTCTGGGCAGGCTTGGGATGTTTGCAAGGCAGGTGCCCTGCTGCAGTGCTACATGCCTTCCACCTCACTGGAGGTTAGTGCGTGGCTGTCACTCCTGACATGTCAGGTTGCCCCTGTGCTGTATCTTACTGGAAGTTGTTGCTTGTCTCTTCAGGAGGAGCTGACACCAGCTCCTTTTGGTGCCAATACAGTGTGCTGTGAAACCTCTCTCCAGCCTCCTCACCCATAAAAACCAGCTGCAGTGGTCACTGCATGCTTATTGGATTGAAGGGAATGTTGAAAACAAGTTCCCTGCCTTATTTGTACAGTTAAAATTGGACAAACTTGCTCAAATTAGGGTTTTTTCTTTTTTCTCCAAGAGGTTAGGAGTAACAATATGAATGGGTATTTCTTCTTCTAATGGCCAAGATGTCACTGTTCACTGTGCTACACTTCAGATCTGGACTGCAGTTTTGTTTGATATTGAGTGAAAGACCCTTATCTTACCATGTACAATCACTTTGGATTCTCATGGCAACTTTAAATCACTTTCTGTTTTCCTTTATTTAAATTCCTTTCCTATAATGTTTTAGCTGAGCACTTGTTTGAGGTTGAGCCTACATACCAGAAGTATGATACAACCCGAAGAGGAAGGAAGTTGTAGATGAGCTTTGTAAAATAGTCACTGATAAATTTGTGCAAAGATGTAGTGATGTTAAATGATAAGGTACTTGTACCATAGTGTGCTGAAGCAAATGAGATGCACCTTTGAACTGAAAGGACAATCAGACTAATGATTGCTTTTGAAACAGTTAGTCCTGGTGCTTTCTAAAGAGCCTTCCATCAATGTTTGCAGTGGTTGCAGGGTTTTGCTGATTCCAACATTTTTTCTCAAGTGTATTAATAACAGGGTAGATAATTGTGTTTTGTATGTTTAATCTTTCTACATTTAAAAAAGAATTTCTTTATCTTCATTTACTGCAAGCCTTGGGTAAATTTGATCAATGCAATTTTAGACATTGCACGTAAGAGTCCATATGCAAACGAAGAAAGAAGATAATTTATGCTTTCAAATGTAGGTGTATGCAGGGTGGTATGTACAGTATGAAGGCAATATACAGGATTTGCCTTGCTACTTAAAAAAATGGTCATTTCATATCTTAAAGAATAAAGGGCATAGGAAATAGAATAAAGTAAAATGAACTAAACCAGCTAGAAAATGCATTTTAAATCCTAAAGTATATAAACTTCTGACCAGTTGATGTGTGACTATGTGAACCATACTGATAGCAGTCTGGATTGAGAGGGAGTGCTGTGTAAGTCACTCTAGTAAGGATGGCAGGTAGGAAGTTGGTTTCACAAAGATCCAGGCAAAGAAATTGGGATACCATGTTTTGTCCAGTTTACAACTTGAAGGGATGCATTGGTGGAAGGTACTTAACATTTAATTGTATTCTTTTCAAAATAACCTGACCATGAGCAAAGCTTCTGTCTAACCCTGTAAATTAGGTTATGCCCCAGAGTGTGAGAGTTTACTGCCCTATGAAATTGTTTTTATTCTGTCTACTGTAGCATAGTTTGTTCTCATTTTTCCTATAAATATCTAATGAACATTAGAAACTATGAAAAATGAAACCTTTTCAGTGGCTTCAGTGGGAGCTATGCAGTATGAAATAGGACTTAGAGAAGCAAATTTAATGAAATTGGTAAGCTCAAATCAGTAACCAATTTTGTCTTGTTCAATTTATTGTTATAAATTCAATTATTGCAGATGCATGGGAAACATTTTTTTTTTGGCATCTAATATGAGAACTTTGTCTTAAAACAGTGCAGTTGCTGTACAGTTAACAACAGAAAGAGATGTAGGAAATCACCATATTTGACTCTATAACAAGGACCTATTTGATATGTAAGTACAAGATAGCTGCCAGGCCATTGTAAAGACACCACAAAGAAAATATATCTGGGATTATTCTGTACTTAGTATTTTGAGTCATTCATAAAAAAATAAAGTTCTCTTGATTTCAGAGCACCACATTGCTTGTCAAATGCATCTGATCCTTGATGTAAGTTGGCCTAGAAACTAAAGGACTTGTTACTTCAAAAAGACATTCATGCAGCCTTTAGAGATGTGCGTATATGCCTGTACATTCAGATTCTTGCATATGCTGTTTTTCTTGGCCAGTTTTCTGGGGTCCATGAAAAAAAATCTGCAGATGCACATATGGAGATATAAAAATATATCTACAGTTTTAGATCCTGGAATATTCTGGGAAGCTGCATAGAAAAGTATCTAAATATACTTGGCAGATCTGTTCATAAATGACGGAGGGAAAAGTGATGTGTATATATGATGCATGAGACCACTAGTTTAACTAGAAGGCAAAGCTGCAAAATATATAAAACATACAATATATAAAAAACATACAACACTCAAAGACTTTGCCATGATATTAGGATAAAACTATATGTTTTGGAGCTTAAGACTGTAATCATGGAGAAAGAAAAAATAAAATTGATTTTTAGGTACTGTGAAGTTTAGACTTAGTGATGTTGATGGACCATCTGACATAGCTTTTGCCTGTATTCAAGGGCACTAGATGTATTAACAGAGAAAAATTCTATCAAGGGCTTCTAATGAGGATAAAGACACCTTCTCTCAAAAAGCCCTTAAGATGGAGATTATTGAAGGCTGGAACAATGTGCCAGCCCATATGTTTACTCTGTTCTTCCATTCTTCCATTATGAGTCATAGCCAGAAAAGAGACTATCAGGCTACATGAACCCTTGGCTAGACCCATAACGGCTGTTCTTCTGTAGAGATTCTCCGGCAACTGGAAATCCAGTGGGCTTAGTTAGCAAAATTTAATTAAGCTGGCAGCTGGCAGGGAGCTTTCAGTCAGAAATGTAAAAAAAAAAAATAAAAAAATAGACTATTCCAAATAAAAATATGGAACTAAGTCTTTCTGTGGAGATGCAAAAAAGGATCCATTCCTGTCATACATACAGTTTTATTAGAAGGGAAGCATTTTGTCCATTCTAGACTTCAATCAGAATAATAATATAATATGCCTTTTTCCTAGGCCCTTCAGTGACAAAAAAAAGGCAACAAAAATTTATTATTTGAATTTATAGAATTTTTCATTACTAGTTACCAAGAGAGAGGTGTTCACTGCTCATATGTGGTCTGAGAAGTGCCAGTTAGAGTTTTCATCTCTTTGTGAAGTTTGTAAAATAAGCCAGAGGGATGAATTTATGTTCAAACTTCACTGCAGGTGTCCAGGTACATGTTGTTTTCCTGTAATGAAAGACTTCTTTTCTGACAGAGTAGTTATCCATCTCTTAGTGGGGTGGAAATTTGCATACCCAAGTTTACATTAGAGTAACTTTCTTCAGTCATGTCCTTTCTGGGAAAACTGATTTTGAGTGAGTCATTTAAGTGCCATTGTATGGGTTCATGCTTGGAAAGGATGATCCTGACTTTGTCGACAGAAGTATCTGAGGAGAACTAAAGAGAGAATTTCATAGATATTCTTAAAATAGTGAGATTGTGCTCAATGGGAAAATACCAGGAATCTGTAGTATAACTAAAATATTTTCTTATCCTCTCCGTTGTTAATTGCTAGGCACTAGATTTAGCACTTGAAAGAAGCTGGGCTTCTTTCTAGTGAGCTGTGAGAATGAAATCTAAGTTACCCATTAAGACATGATCTTGATTGTTTCTCAGAATTTACAACTCTGGCAGGTAACTCTTCATTCAAGCCCTTATGCTCTGTTTTTGATAGATCCTTGCCCATTTCATTTCACTGCCTCTGTTTGAGGGGCCTAGGCTGACTGTAAATTCTCCAGTGCCATAGGCACAATTTCACTGTGCCTTGTTAAAAAAACCAGAATCTGTTGGCTTTGATTTTGAATCATGCACTTACTGTGCCCAAGATGAGCTTGGCATGCAATGCCACTCTGAGGCATGCAGCTTGGAGAAAAACATAGCAACACTGTGAAAGCAGGAATTCAATTTAGGAAGTCCCATGTGGGATTGCCTCTGGACTTTTAGCATCAGCAGCATTGCCCTTCAGTTTCTAAAGGGCTGACCTGAATCTTATCACCCATGCAGATGGTTAAAGGTGATTCCTAGGACATTAGGATATTATTTTCTAATAAATAATCAGACAGCTTCAAAGAAGCTGATCAATAGCTAGGACTATTGCACATAGTTTTGTGCTCTTAATGTCCTTTTTTCCAGATAGGATTTTAAAACAAACACCTCTGTAGCTGATGGGGTCTCTTTAAGCGCACAACAGACATATTTCCTGCACTAAATACTTTCAGCCTTGACTACAGTGATGATGGTGAGGAGACTAAGCTTTCCTGTTCTGTGTTGTGTGAGTCAGCATAGGACATTGACCTTCTCATGGAACATGGGAGAGGAACAAAGACATAGGCTCTGTGCAGCACCGTAGGTCCTTTTTAAGTCTTCTCATCTGGAGCAGGTTTCCAGCGAATAATGGTGTACTGTGAATGTATGCATTGCCTTGGAGATAGGAAGCTAACAGAGAAGCTGAAGACCCTTAGGATCCCTTTTCTGTTCCTCTGCTCCCTACCACCTGTAATCTCATGCTTCATGGCTTTTTTTTCCATGCATGAGATGAATCTTAAAGCAGGAGACAAGTTTCACATGAGAGGAAAAGATTCTGAAAGTGTGATTGGAGAATGGCTGGACTTTGGTCACTAGGAGTGCTATGCATGGAGTTGATATGGAAAACCTGCCAAGGGTTAATTGGTTTATCAAGAAGTAAAGTTGTCTTTGTGAAAAGGGCTAGTAATTATTTTATGATTTTACAAAAACTCAGATGAGTTGTATTTCAACACTGAGATCCTTACACATTGACCCAGGGAGTCCAGATCTGAAGCTTGAAATTGGAGCACGTCTTGCAGATTGTACACAAATGTCTGGTATGGGTTCTACCAGGCCTGATGTGCATATGCCACTATGTGGAAATGCATGAGCATAGCAAGGTCACTGTCCCTGACTTGTCCTGTCTTGTAAAGAGATGTACACAGTTGCTCGGGTTGCTTAAGCTGTTGTATATGTATATATGTAATGTTGCTTTTTTTCATTGAAATTAAATTTATTTTCAGGCAAGCTATCAGGAGTGATATTCTGCAGTTCTTGTCTTTTTTTTTTTTTCTCCCACATTCCTTTTATTTTCATTTTTTGGCTATTGTGTTCTAAAGTAAGTCAGTCCCTCTGCAAGAAAGAAGCACAAGAAAAAAGAGGGCAGTAGTTGTTTGTACTCTTCAGGGCTGTCTCTTACTTTTTGCTGTTTGTTGTGGTTTAACCTCAGCTGGCAGCTAGGCCCCACACAGCCCCTCGCTCATTCAACCCTGCAGCAGGATGAGGAGAGAGTCAGAAGAGTAAAAGTGAGAAAACCTCTGGGTTGAGATAAAGACAGTTTAATAAGTAAAGCAAAAGGTACATGCACAAGCAAAGCAAAACAAGGAATTCATTCACCATTTCACATGGGCAGGCAGGTGTTCAGCCATCCCTGGGAGAGCAGGGCTCCATCACATGTAACAGTGACTTGGGAATACAAATGTCATCACTCCAAACATCCCTCTCTTTCTGTTCCTCCCCAGGTTTATATACTGAGCATACGGTATGCAATATCCCTCGGGTCTGTTGGAGTCAGCTGTCCTGGCTGCATCCCCTTCCAGTTTCTTGTGCATCCCCAGCTTCTTTGCTGGTGGGGTAGGGTGTGAGGCAGAAAGTCCTTGTCTCTGTGGCAGTGCTGCTTAGCAGTAATGAAAGCATCCCTGTGTTAACAACATTGTTCTCATCCTAAATCCAAAGCATGCACTGTACAAACTACTATGAAGAGAATTAACTCTAGCCCAGCCAAAACCTGCACATTATTGAATTGATTTCCTTCTCATTTTCCAGCTTTCCATCACTGAAAACTTTCTAAATGGTGGGAAAGGAATCCCTATTGATACTGCCTCTTCAAATTCTGAATTCAGTGGAACTCTGAACATCTTTGGCCAAATGTAATCTTTTTAATATATAGAAAAATAGTCTTGAAGTTGAGGTATTTTGGCTGCTATCAGAATTCAGAATTTGAGAAAGTAAAAATTGTAATACTTAAATTTCTAGTATCTTCTAGAGTAGTTCTGGGATTTGAAAACAAGCGTTTGGCTTGAATATTTCAATGCAAACTCCCAAGGTAGCTTTATTATGAAGGGGTTGGAAGAGCTCTCCTTGTTCCTCTACTCTTTCACTTGGCAGAAGTATGTTTTTCACTGATGAAACTTTTTAAAATAAGCAGAGCAAGAAAGTTCTTTGAAAGTCTGGAGAATAAAGGATTTGTACCTACTGCATATTTTTTCCACTTCAAAACTTGACAGTGATTAATCATAAGCATTGCAAACAAAGGCATATTATTATTTTAGCACTAGGCATTTGCAGAAGATTTTGTTTTAGGATCAGCACTATTATTTGTGCATTACACTGAACAATGAATGATTGTAGCACAGCTTTCCAGTCCTTACTTGCTTTGTTATCTTCTCTTTGTCTGGCATGTTATCTTCATTTTTTATCCTCACTTGCTATTTTCATCAAGTAATATAGGATGAATTTTTTTGTTACTGCAAGGTGGAGTTTCTTTCTCATTAGTCCATGAAGCTAATCATATGTCTTTATTCAAGATATAAGTCAGAGTAAATTGAAGTACCTTCATTTCCCCTTTAGATCTTTTGACAGATTTGATGGGCAATACATTTCAGAATTAATTAATTTTGAAAACATGTATTTCTTCGTTTTTTTCTTTTATAATGTGTGAAATAGAAGTACTCCATGGATAATAGATTTTTGTCTGGTATAATTTTTGATCGCTTTTGGGCAAAAGAAAAGCATAACAGGATGCTTAAAAACATTGCACTTGATAGAAGAATTGTCTCAAATTAAAGAAACCATGTGATCAGATGAGTAGCATGGACACAGAAAAATCCTTCAGACTCTTGGCAAGATAGTTTGTTGGTCATGGTTCTATGTGGAGACTAGATGCACACTGAAATAGGCTTTTATTTCATCTTGTATTAACAGCATAATGGTGTCCCCTACTATGCAATGCTCAGTAAAAGCAATTTTGTACTTAGTGATTATATCTTTTTTGTGTCATTGTTGGGGTGTTTTTTTGCCTTGTTGTCTACAGAATGCGGTGGATCTAGCAAACCTTGTATTAGAAGAGGGTGAGCTGCAGACATCTTTTGTGAGTTAGTAGATACCATGAATACATTATCCATGACAAAGCAACCACTTCTTCCATGTCCTTTACAATTAATGGTGATTTACTGTAGCACAGCTATTATTTGTAAGGAAAGAGCTAGGTCTGGATTATTCTAATTTTAAAGCGTTAAAATATAGGCAGAAACAAAGACTGAAGAGTACTTGGAAGATTTCATCTGTGGTAGAACAAAGAAAGGGGCAGCTCTGTGGCAAGGACTGAACTGTGGTCCAACCACTATGTCCTAACCCTTCCTTTACTTATAGACATTGCTTCTCATCCATTTAATAACTACACTAGTAAAAAGCACACAGATTTCCCTTTTACTGTAGTTAGCTGTTAGCATCTTTCATTATGAATAGAGTTGCATCCATTCATCTGATGCCACTGAGCAGCTTGACTGAGCCTGAGTGAGATCCATATATTTTAGCGGAGACTTTCCCTGTTTGGACTAGGAGAGTAAAAGCTCTTCTTCCCATTAGCTGCCATTCTTTACAGGGGATTTTACATTAGCTGTGCACTTTGATGGAAAGAGGAGGTTTTTTTGTTTCTTTCTGCATGGATAGCAGCTTTCTGTCCATGTTTTTCCTTCTTTGATGTTATGGAGACCTTTTGTTCCTTTCAAAATGTTAGTAAGAATGATAGCATATTTCTGTCATCTGAAAAAAGTATAAGCAGGGTTAAATCCTATACAACTATTGATAGACTACAAAACAGCAGAATTTGATCCCGTTTACTGGTCATTTCCCAACAAGGCAAGAGAGAGCATTCCTACTGTTTTAGAAATAGTGTGATCTGGATCCATAGGATTAATTCAGAAGATTAATTTGATATTTGTGTCCTCAAACAAAAGACAAATGTGAGTAAGTAGGCATTTAATAGAAATAAACACTGTTGTATTTCTGCATTTTGCATGTTAAGAAGCTTTCCCATCTGACCATCCAGGAACCTCTCTTGCAGTCACGCTCACACCACCTGAGCTAGCTCTGAAGCCTCTTCACAGCGAGTGGCTCTGGTGAGCTGATGGGTTACCCACTTGATTCCCTACCACCACCAAAATGGTTTCCTTACTGGTCTGACCCCAGGTTTCCCATATCAGAATCTCAAGCCTCTGAATCCTCAAATAATTTAATCAAGGTGTAATAGCAGAGTAACAGCTCAAGCTGGGTGCTTCTGAGAACCCTGAACAAAGGAAACCCTGGTCTTTTATATCCTCACTGTCTAAGTGTATGAAAGTCTGGGGTTGTCTCCTGCTGTGTCTCTGAGTGACTGGTCGCTGGCTGGCACCACAGGTCCCCATGCCCTCTGTTGTACAAAGGGTCAGCACCAGTTCACAGCCTCTTGCCTCCAGCTTGGGCTCCTCTCCCCTAGAGATCCATCTGCAGCTCACACTGCAGCTGCACAACGAGCTACTGGCATTAAATCTATGTACATAGGCAGCACCTTTCATCCCAGAACACACAAATATCTTTTCAGCATTTATTATACTGCAGAATTAAAACCATTTCAGTGCTTTTACTCTTGTCCTGACATTTCTACATTGTTACCTGCCTTAAATCAGATTAACATGTTCAGTTTGCAAGCTGCCTTCAAATGTATGCATAGGTCTTCTGAACACTTTCCAGCTGCTTCCTTGAGCTGTAAATTCTCAGGCCTGTTGCAGCCCTCTGAGCATGTCTCCTGGTTAGTCACTTTTGACCTAATGGCTTTTTTTCTCTAGGACTTTATAAATTCAGCTAATCCTTTATCCCAACATGCTTCAAGAAACAACCAGATAGCTGATCTGCTCAATCCTGAACTTCTTCTCAAGAGATGTTTTACCAGTTGGTATTAAATGTATAGAAACACCAGGCTCCTCTCTTTGACTTTGTTCTCTGATCCAGCTCTCAGAAGACCATGCTGCAGACTTCGTTAAAGCTACAGTATCTGCATGGCTAACTTTAATTCAGTTACATTTTTAAAATTAAGGTAGGCTTCTGTAAGGTTATTTATGTGGAAGACTGTGGAGTCACTAACTCATTCCTTTATTTTACTGCTGTGTTACAAAAGAAGTATTGCTGGTTCTTGGTATCACTGTATTTTCAGCTGGTATAAAGAAACATAAAGACCTGAAGCAATATATAAGACTTAGCTTTATTCTCTCAATTTTTTATTACCCTCAATGGTAAGAAGTCAGCAGATAAAGTTCCTTAATATTTTTAGATCCTAATGGTGTTTTTACTCAAGTGTCCACCTCTCAAAGTACTTTATGTTAGATAGGTAGGTACTAACATCAAAATAGACATATGAATTTTAAAAATGTAACTTGCATCCTAGATATCTAACTAAATAAGATCAGCCTTCCTAATTTTTAATATAACTTGATTACATAGCTTAATAATATACAAATTGTTGTGCTTGGAAGAATGAGGGAAATGGATCTACATTTTTGATGAAAAGATGTAACCAGACTGAGTTGTTTACAAATTGAAGTTAGAAAAATGAAACCTTAAACTGCTTAAAATGGACTTTTTCTATCAGGAATGAGGATTATAAATAATTTGAGAAACTTCTACAGGGGTGTGGCGCACCCTTCGTACCTTGAAATGCTTATTTTTTTAGCTATATGCACTTTAGCTCAGCCGAAAACCAGCTGGTTTCAGACATTATAGCATAACATTCTTTGACTCATCACACATGGAACCATTCAGAAATTACATTTCCATTACATTGAAAATTCTGATATTAAAAAATTAAAACAAACACTGAAATTTGTTTTGTGAATTTCAAAAATCCACAGATAACATAAACATTTACTTCTCAAGTGTTTACTTCCTTTGTCTCCGTAATGCTGATGTGTCATCTTGTACCGAATTAACAAACAAACCCTCAAAATGAAACATTTGAAATACTCCCCCCTTTTATCTTAATGTTTTAATAGTACTAAGATAGAAGGAAAAAAGTCAACCAACATGTCATTTCATCCTTTAAAATTTTGTCGAACAGGTGAAAAATATTTAATTTTTAATGAAACTGCCTTGCCAAAAGCTAAGTTAAGCCTTTGCAAAAGATTCTGATCAGCCTTAAGTGTGGAAGAGGCCAAGGTAGATGATGACAACTATCCCTTTGGGCCTGAAAATCTTTTCTCTTTTAGTCTAATCCATGAGCAGAGCTCTTCATATATGATGTCATTTCTGTAATATAATCATGACTTAGAAGAGAACTTCAGCTTGTTCCTGCATGGCTGAAGTCATCATGGCTCCTGGATGACAATTCCCGTGAAAGCAGATAAGACTCTCTGAGCACAAGGTTGCAAGTGAGCACTTGAGTAATGTTAGCTTGAGCTTAACTTCGGTGTAGGCATGCTATGTAGAGAATTTATGCAGTAACCCCCATTAGCTCCATGTGCCTCTCCATTTTCATAAAATCATAGAGTCAGCTGGGTTGGAAAAGACATCCAAGATCATCAGGTCCAACCCTTCCATCATTACTAGACCATGGCACTAAGTGCCACATCCAGTCCCATCTTAAAAACCTCCAGGGATGGTGAATCCACCACTTCACTGGAGACTGTGAATCTATATTATATTTACTTTCTGGGGATTAGGTTTACATGCAAGATTCCCTGTCACAAGTGATCCCTTATTGA
>NW_008650982.1:164409-189121 GCF_000695815.1 Acanthisitta chloris | reverse complement strand
TTCAGACAAAAAGTAGCTGAGAGTAATTTTTGAGGCTATTTTTTTGAACCTCAAATTGGAGGCTCCTTTTTGAATGCCAAATTCAAGCTTAAACATCAGTAGTCAAACTCAGACTTATCTTCACTAAAGTTAACTAAGTCTTTATATGCAAACTATTTTGATAGTTCAAATTCTGACAAAATAAATATTTAATGACTGGAGATGAGATAACCTAATCTAAATAACACATGCCTAATTTTAAGAATAATTTCCTGATACTGGACCGTATGGTTAAAGGAATTCATAAAGAAAGATGGAAATAATTGATGTTGCCACATACCTTCTTGAAGATAGCAAAAAGCAGAAGGGCTTTTTTTTTTTTTCATTCCAGTGAATGCAAGAAATCTGTGATTATTTTATGACCACAAAGAAGAATAATGTCTTCACTTATAAAAGCAGACCAAGAAGTTTCAGAGTGAGAACATTAATCACAGCTGCTGTTTTTCTTAGAAGGCATGATTAAACGTCAGGTTCCACTGCCTGTGTGCAGCATTTCAGTGCGAAGAAGGTGACTAAATGCAATCTCTGAACACCATGATGGCATTAAGAAGTGTGCAAGGGAGAAATAGGATACCAGCCTACTATTAAAATCAGACAATCCAGGACAACTTAACTGAAAACAGTCTTTTATATCACTGGTAAAATATTTGAAATAAACAGGGTGGGGAGTGGAATAAAACCCTGTTAAACCAAAGAGCCCTGTAGGGAGCAAAGTATCTTAAAAGAAGAAAGGTTGTATTTATTTAGAAATGAGTGTTTTTACAAAATCCAGCCCTTCCTGTGAGGGACTTTCTTTTCCTGCCTAAACATAGTTAGAAGCAATTCTACTCTCCCCTGTGTCATATTCATGATGCTCTATAACCATCGGGGATTGTGTCTTAGAACCTATATTTGGAGGTGAACTGATGATTTTTATGCCTGACCCACCTCTATATATTTTTAATTTGGCTATTTGCATCTCAACTTCCTACAACATCAAGTCCAATTCCTTATAACTACTCAGGCCCATTAGTAGGGGGAATTTTAGAGAAATGGAGGAAAGAATTAGGACCATATTCAAGGAAATTTACTTTTGGAGAAAAATACTTGTGGTAACCATGGGCTAGGATTTGGGTTCCTGCTGTTATTTGATACAAATAAGAACTGATGTTACTTTAAAAACATAGTTTGAAAATATTTTAGACTTTGTGAAATTTCTTTTCAAAACCTAAATTTTCCAGATCTTTGGAAAAAAACCAAACCAAACCAAACCAAAATATTCTCCTTCCCTCATTAAGGATGTACCTGGCATGTAGCCAGAAAACAGAAAATAGCAGTATATTTCTTTTTTTCTCATCATATGCCTCTGCAAGGTCTAGATCTACAAATAGTAAGAACAATTCTTCCCCAGAGGGAAATACACATACACAATGTAATGATAAAAAAAGACATAGCTGTGAAAGCATTGCAGCAGCTGACCAGTAAATGTAAGTGGAGGCCAATTTCTTTTGGTCACATATTGTTTTGAAGTTTGACTGGGCATCCCATGTCCTTTATGAACTAGTTATACAGGGATTCTCTGTGGAGAGGATAAATCCTCTCTTGCAGCCTTCCAGAATTCATTCTTTTCAGGTTTGTTTTTGTCTGACTATGTGATTTGTACCCATTCATAAACACCTCCACTACAGATGAATTCTTCTTTTAGTCTCTCACTTTCAGGACTGAAAGTTGGCACACAATAGCATTAAAGAGTCAAAGGATGAAAAATGTGTTATTTGCGGGTGGGAGGTTTTTTTCAGACCTGCAAAAAAAAAAATAATCAGGAGGTTTGGTGATGGTGAGAATATTCCTTGCAGTTATTTTCCATCAGATGGTGGTGTTAATGGATTCTCTAGTGGTACATGTGGAATGGTTTCATCTGGGAAAAAAACCCCAAACAAGCAAAAAGCAAATTTCTACTCTTCAGAATGGAGGTATAAAATAGCAGGTCTCCCTTGCTTCCTGTCACCTTAGAAACTGACTCTGATAACTGAAGCCAATAGCCAGTTTAGAATTGGCATCTGCTTTGCCCACAATGTAAGGATCTGTGTGACTACACACGTTTGTGAAATATACATGGCTGTATGATTGAGGAATGTAAAAAAATAGGTTTAAAAGGAATGGATATGTTGTATTTATCAGGATGTTTTGTGTTCTTTCATGGTCTCACTTAATGCTTTCTAGTTTGTTTTTTTCTTTTTGAAAAAGAATTAATAAATGTAAGACCCAACGATAAACCCTTTGCTAAAATGCCTTTTCTAAAATACTAAAATAAATGAGAGAGACTTTGATTTCCTAAAGGCTATTAGTTTTGAGTAGAAAAGCTCATGACTGTAGTTGACATGTTAGTAGAAAAGCATCATCGACCTGCTTGTGCAATAAAAATGTATTTGACAGAAATATGAAGGGATTCTGAGAAAACACATTTTTACTTAGGTAAAGGAAATAAGACATCAATGTGTGGGCTTGAAATGCATATTTTTATCTGTTAAAAGGTTATAACCAAATCTCTCATCCTCCATTATACTTTAGTATTGGATACTAGATGCCACTTTTGTCCATTCAGAGTGAATTATTGTTTAAATTACTTACTTTTAACAAATTACTCTATTTCTATTACCTTGCATCAGAAAGTACTGCCACTATTGGCTGAAGAATTAACTGTCTTTGCAGAAGCGAATTTTTTGCTGAGGTATTTGGTGAGATTCTGAGGAAATGAAAAGCCATAAGAATTTATTTCCATATTGCATTTCGTTTGTGACTGCAACAAAGGGGGTGCACTGGAATGAGATTTTATTTAGCTAGATATGGACACAAATGGCAGTGAAGATGCCATGGTATGCACTTTGGAGCCAGGAGAATGCTCGGGCGCTTCCTCGTAAAGTGAAGTTACCTCGAAGTCCATATAGCCGCATCAGTGATCAAATGGTTTCTTGGTGTAGTGGAAGGGACCTTTTAGAAATGTTTGTTTCAACATTGCCTGGCTTTGATGACTTGGTGAAGGAGACTGTAAACAGCAACCCCGGGACTGTTTGCCTCAAAGCTTGTTGATTCACAGAGTGTCTCCAGTTGCTAACGAGGCACCATTGTCCATCACCCAAATCCTCCAGCTAACAGATAAGGATGAACATGCCTAGGTGATGAGGGACCACTGTCCATCACCTACACCCTTTGGCTGCAGAGCCATCTGCCAGATAATGATTGACATCCCCTCCAGCGACCCAGACCTCGAGACACCATTGTCCACGAATGAGATCAGGAAATGGTCAACCCCAGGGAACCTGACCAGTCAGTGCCTGGCAGAGCCCTACAACCAGCATCCAGAGCATGGCACACACTCACCACCAAAGAAAAGACAACTGTGGATCATGAGAATGCTGCTGGACCTATGGTGGTGACTATCTCTGCTGCACCATCCCAAATCTTGCTTGCTACCCCCCTTTTCTGTTTCTAGCTTTCCTGTGGCGCCTTCTCTGTCCCCCCTGAGTAACCAGTAGAAAAGTCTCACTCCCTGATGGTATTTTGACCTCGTTTGTGTCTTAATTCACATTGGGGAAATCGATTGAACACTCTTGAGTGTTATTGAACTGGGACAGGTAGGTAAGTGAAGGTAGCTCTGGAAAGAATGCATGGCTGCATTCAGGTCTCCCAGCTTCAGCATTAGGGAGACAGTTAATTTTGATCAATTATTGCTTGAGAAATTTGATCTTCAGCTGGTAATTATACTTTCCTAGGTATCACTCTCTGTTTGACTCATACACTAGAAAATTACTGTGAAGGGAATCTAGGGGCACACAAGATGATGGCGGCAACTTGGTTGTAGTTTAGATAATAATTACTAAAAGTTACTAATTATCAATAGCAGTGAAAGTTCCATGAATAACAGGCACTTGCCTTATTTTTCTTTAACATTCAGATTTCTTAGCATCCAAATTTGTCAAATAATGAATTATTTGCTTAAAAAGACTGTCATGATGGATTCACTAAATGACAAGACTATCTGGATTTTTTTCAACAGAACTTGGATTTGGAGCATCTTTAGTTTCTAATATCTTCAACTATATTTGTGTTGATCTAGGTTCCTGGTCTAAGTTTTCTAGACTTTCAATTTAACCAGCAAAGGACAGGAAAAGGAGGAGAAATGCAATTGTCTGCTTTTCCTCATGTTCTTCTGCATTATGTCATACTGTCAGAAGTGTGCAGTCTCCTGTCAGACAGAGGCTCTGTCTGCCTGTGACAGCACCCCTCTGTGCCTCACAGGAATTTCTTAAGGAGGCTTCTTCTGAATCTCTGACATCTGTTCCCCTGCTTGGAATAAGAACTTATCTGCCTTCACATATTTCTGTAATGTCTTTTGGAAACCTTCCACAGGCCTACATTAAACTTTTGTTGGCCTAATGACCAGTCACATATAATTCTGCTTAGAAGAAGGAAGTGTGTACTTGAAGGCAGCTGAGAATGTTCTGCCAGGTAGGACTGGATCCCAGATATGCCCTGGCTATTTGTTGAGTTTGTTTGCAGGAACAATGTGATTTGTGATGAACCTGTCATAAAATAATCAACTTGCAATGCTGTGTACTGAGTCAGGTGATGTCTACCTCCTTATGCTGAAAAATAGGCAGCAAGTGCATAGCCCTATTACAGTGGTAAGGCTAGCTATATTTACGTGGGGAACTAAAATAGTTTAGAAGGTAAAGCAGTTCTAAGTAGTATGGTTGTGGTCCCAACACTGATCACACTTGACCTGAAAACTGTCTTCTACTTTTTTGATACAAAGATGGTGCCCTTTCTTGGATATCCTACTTACCTGGTCCATAATGTAGTGCTGGATCCCAGCTGGTGTGGGAGACAACATGGCCCTTTTATTTGCCTTTAGTATCATAATTCAGTCTTCTCTTCGGGAAATTAATTTGTTAGTGCAGGTTTTCTACTAAGTCTTTTGCTATTTTCCAAATGCACAGTCAACATCACGTATTTTGACACCCAATTCCATCTAGTTGAGTGTTTAATGGTGTACAATCAGCATGCCATCCTGTGACTTCAGAACATGCAGGAGACAAAAATTAATATTTATTATTATAAAATAATTGTAAGTTTCACCACTAAAGTGATGCAGGTACTACATAGACTTTTTTTTTAATTAGTAGAATCATTGTAAGAGCACAAAAAACCCCCCAAAACGCATTTTTTTGTTCTGTTGTACTGACAATATCTTCAAAACATTCCTTTTTCATTTGGTGATAACCTGTTTCCCACAAGTTGTATTATACAGAGCACCCTTAAGCAAACCAAGCCTAGCATGGAACAATTTGTTTAAGATGTGATTTTTATCATAACCGAGAAAAGGACTGGGAAATGTATTTTGATAGATCAGGCCTGGTTTGGTCTCCATTTTTAAAAGCACATGAGTTACCATCTGCTAACCATGGTGCAGAGTGGCTGGACTGAGCCCCTGATCACGAGTGAGGCAGCTCCTGCTGTGAGCCTGATTTCCAACTTCCACCTCTGCTTTCCTTCTCTTCATCATGCCGTGGCCCCAGGTGCTGGGTATCACTACTTGATAGCTGGTAGAGAGAAGACAAATGGATCCTTGTCATCACTGACACAATGCAGTTCATATTAACTGTTTTATTCCTCAAATCAAGCTCTGGGATGACTGAGAATGACCTTAGCTTTACAGATCTGAAAACAGACAAAACAGGCTTAGCATAGTTGGTGCCAAGACTTTTATTTTCCCTCAGAGTAGTTTCCATCAATGCTCTCTTAATGTCTTTGAAGTGTGACAGATGCAAACTCTTATGTTATATATGAATTCAGGAATGGGTACAGTACCAGTGGGTGCAGTTACTGGTGTCTGTTTACAGTTGAGCTACCTGAAATGAGTCTGTCTGACTCCCTTCTTGATCTCAGTAACAGCTTTAGTGCAGTACTTTCTGAAGCCTTGTCATGGGTACTTTTAATTGATGGGGTTTAACCATGTAGTTTCCTTTTCAGTAAGAAAAAAGTTATCTCCCATTTCCTCATACTGGTGTTAGATTTATCATCATTTTAGCCAAGGGAAATTAGATCAATGTGGTTTTTTTAAAGTACATCCCAGACAATGAAGCATAACAAACATTTTAGAAACCAACAACAGAGAGAAGCAGTCATCATGCCAAATCAGCCAGAAATGCTGACGGAGTGAAACATGTAGATGCTATTTGTTCTTGTGATTCAGAGCCATAAATCCTCTGGGGACATTAGGTGTCTGAACCATCTGCCCTTTGGCACCTCTGCAGCAAATGGTAAATCCATCAGTATCACGTATGAAACATCTGTTCTCAATCCCTATTTCTTCTTGATTTGGGGAAATCTCTCTTTTGTTCACACTTCGTAAGATTAATCCTAACTACTGGCCTTAAAACTTGTCCTTTTAGTACCTCTGCTACCTATTTTGGAGGAATAATTATTCCTTATTCAGCTTGCTGGCTCATAGGAATCCTTTGCCTAGGCACTTATCTGTCTCTGTGTCTGGGCACTTAGCCCAGGCTGTAGATTTCAGAGGCAGCAGGGTGCCAAGAGGTTAGACACTGTAATGCTGTGAGTACCTTTGTGGATCTAGCATTTCATCATTAGCTGAAAACTGATACCCTGTTATTGGTTTCAGCAACAGCTGTATATGCAATATATAGGTAAGGATGTATACAAAGTGTTTTGTGTGTTGGAGATAGCCTGCACAATTAATTATAAATGTAGCAACAAGGCTGAAGTGCATTTTATTTTGTTGCTAGTAGTACTTAACACATTCTTCAATGCAGAGATGCCAAGATACACAGTACACTCATGACTGAACTTGCTGCTGCAATGATGGAATGGTGTTTCTTCTACACTATTTTGACTGAAAATAGCCTTTTTAGATACTGCAGTTTTTCATTGCTTGATATCCATTTCACACAGATTGTAGATGACTGTATGTAGTTTATTATATTTTTGCAATATATGCATTTGAGTTTTATGTGGATAGAATGATATTCTTTTTCCTAAGGGCCATTGCATGAATAGAAGGAGTTGAAAAATATACTCTCAAAATATATGAGGTAACAAATTATTCCTTTATTATTATGTCAGTTTTTTAGGATCTGTTTTACTTTATGTGCTGAATGACTTTTGGGACAGCTGTGAGCTTGGCTTTTTTTCCCCCAGTTTTTTTTTCTAACAGAGAATTGCTGATTGTTACATTTACAGGATATCTGCTTAATATTTCTCTTATATTTCAGTCCTGCTACTTGAGAAAGAGGTTGCAGTAAAGGAATTTTGAGTGTCTATTTCTATATCCTACTGTCAGCTTACAGAATTGGCTAAAGCTTTTTGGAGTACAATGTCCATCTTTTCATGGCTGGATTTTCAAAAATACAGTGAATATGAGGGTCACCTGCTATAAAGGCTCATTTGGCGTTACTGACAAATTAGTTACCCATCATGGGGACCCAAGATTTTCAAAAACATGTAAAGAAATTTGTTGCCAGAAAAAGGCTCTATATTCCATTTTAAAGCAGATAAGGGTAAATAATTTATATCTTTGCACTATTTATAGATGGTAAAGAATTATGTACAAACATTTTTTGTTAGAAATGGAAGGTGTTCTGACTTGCAAATATTATTTCTTTCATGTAAAGCAGAGAAGAATTCAGGACAAGCCTATACTGTAGTGCTCATTTCTCAATCTAATAAAATAATAATGTAGCATCCCAAGAAATTGATGTATAACTAAAAAAGGTGGTATGGTTGCCTGTGACTGAAACTGGCTGGTTTAATTTGGAAGTTTTTATTTTTATAGTGGTAGTTGATAATTCCATGTTTCATTTATGCCGTGTCTAAACTTGATTCAAATTTAGGATCTGCCTCTGCAGGAAGCTGTTGAAGTCAATGGGATTCTGCAAAGGCAGAAAAAAATCTGATAATGAATCCTTAGCATTTTAATCTAATCTGCTAATGCATCCTTAGCTTTTTTTATGAATCGTTTGGATTTTCTTAGAATAGAATAGAATAGAATAGAATAGAATAGAAGACCTATGATGATCATGTAGTCCAACTGCCTGACCAAATCAGGGCTGACCAAATAGTTAAAGTATGATATAAAGGACATTGTCCAAATGAGTCAATCACTGACAGACTTGGGGCATCTTTTGAACGATTCCTGTGCGTTTTTTGAGTAAAAGAAATAAAAATGCCCTCGTGAATACCTTTATTTTGTTTGTTTTGCTTAAAGATGAAATACATTAAGCTTAAGAAAACTAAGGGACGTCTATAGCATCTTCATGTTTCTCTACATCCCAAGCTTCACCCAACTGTACATTTTTTTATTGTTCAAATCACATTGATGGTGTGGATCAACCTAATGTGTGAAGTACTTTGGAAAAACAGAAAACTGACATTTTGATATGGGGAACAAGACTGCTGAGAAAGTTGGAAATCCTGCCCATATACAACATAGCCATCTAACTGTGACTTTAGTTGACTACTTACCTTTAATACATAGACACATCTGTGCCTCACAGGATTTTATACATCAGAAAATGAATACCAGCATTCATTAAAAATAGAACAGCTCTTTTATAACACATTCTTATTCACACTGAAGACAGTCTTCTATTTAGATACAGAGCTGCAAAACTTATAATTTGCTTTGCTTTTGTCTAGTAACATGTAACTTTTTGTTAATAATTTTCTTAATTTCTGGGTTTAATTAATGATTAGGTTCTCCACAAGAGGCTCTTATGTTTGGAACAGCAACAGGCTAGGACTAATTTTGGTGGGAGTCAGATGTACCAATGAGAATCAAGCAATAGTTCTTAAAGAAAAAAAATCCAAATAAAAAAAATCAGAAAACAATCATAGAAACATTCTTACAGTATAGGAAGCTGGTGCCAATCTGAACTAAGTGATTCATGAAACAGGCTCAAGGAATCTTTCTCTTTCCATGCTCAAACACAGATAACAGTGCCATAACTGGGAAGTAGAGATTCCCCTGAAATGCTCTATAAAAACTGATAGAAATCACTGAATTTCTGCAGAAATTTGGCCCTTTTTTCCCTGTTGCAGATAAAATACAAAGATTTCAATTAGCACTTTTCTCCCTCTGTCAGGAAGACATATAAATATCCTCTCTGAGTTTGTGTTCATTTGCTGATTAGTGATTTAGAATATTCAATGACAACCTCTTAAATATTTAAGACAACTTTTTTAAGAATGTCATAATAATAATTAAGAGTGTTCTGTATGTATTCATTCACAAGACAACATTGTGAATTCTGTACTTGATTCTGTAACCACAGCATTTATTGTTAGCATCATACTCTCTGATGAAAAGGCAGAGGTGTATGATAGTACCTGACACCAAAGAGCCACATTATGAACATAAGATAACTGTAAAGTTGTGGCTCCATGGTTCGATGCAACGCTGTGGCAAGGCTGGGTCCTCAGCTCCCATGAATTAGGTAGATCTGTGGAACTCAGTCCAGCTGAGCCAGTGTGGTGCTTGACAATATGCCTCAGGATGTTGTTTAAAAATGTGTGTAAAAATAAAGTAACAGGTAATTGTGTTGCACTCTTTAATGCAGCTTTAAATGTGTAAATTTGTACAGTTCATATTTCAAAATATGCAGATAATATCACTTTTGACTGTGCTACAGTGTCTCAGATTAGCACCTTGCTTTCTCTGCCTGCCTAGTTAACTATGGATTATGTGAATGTAGATATTTACTGTGTTAAAATTCTCTTTTTTTTATTCTTTTAATTTTTCTCAGGAGGTGTTTGCATTGCTCAGTCACTCAAGATCCCTCGGGAACCAAGACCAGGAGAATTTGAAAAGATCATCAAGCGCTTGCTGGAAACTCCAAATGCTCGAGCAGTGATCATGTTTGCAAATGAAGATGATATTAGGTGCCTGTTTTCTAATTTTCTGTATTGAGATGTTTCTCCTCACAAAATTTGTGGTTGACTTGTAAAAAATAGAGTAAGAAAGGATTTTCAGATTTAATCCCATGTAAAAATTCTTAGAAATCTGACAATAAGAAATTAAGTTATAATTATACAGTGTGTTGGTCCTTTATTCTGTGTGATTCTAACCTCTTCCTATATCCTAAGAGTGCAATAGATTCTTATTTGGCGACTGAAAAGGAAGAAACCAATAAGAATGCTAGAAGAATATGGCTAAAGATGAAACCAATTAGCTTGCATAGTGCTGTATCTAGAGTTCTTTACAGCTGTTGTTGAATAAGCTTTTGACTGTGAAAACTATTGACTAATTGGTGAGTGTAAGCATAGCCAAAATAAATGCTGGGAATTCTGAAGTTTTTTGTAAATGCTGTTTGTTTAATTGGTCTTTTGTTGTCTGTTTGTAGGCGAATACTGGAAGCAGCCAAAAAAGCTAATCAGTCTGGACATTTCCTCTGGATTGGCTCTGATAGCTGGGGGTCAAAAATTTCACCAGTTCAGCAGCAGGAAGAGATTGCGGAAGGAGCAGTAACCATTCTGCCCAAAAGAACATCAATAGATGGTAGGGATGCACATGGCACGAACCCCTCATTTTCTATCAGTGTTCTAGTACCCTAGGTCTCTTAAAAAATAAATTAAAAAAATCATGTAGTCCTTGATTACAGGGAAACCAGGAAAAACTTTGCAACTGAGTAATTTGAGTTGGCCTGATCCAGCAATCATTTAATATCTCTGTTGAGATGAGGAGATGCTGAATCTGCAATTAGGCAATTTTATACTTTTCTAATAATGAGGATATTTCTGGTCCAGAGCTTCTTACCCATAGCCTGGTGGTTCTTTGGGACAAATAGGGAGGGTAGTGGATGGATGAGAATGAGTCAGCTCACTCTCTGGGGAGGAGATCAATCTAAGCTCTGCTTTCCTCTCCGAACGTTACTTTAATAAGCCCCTATTAGCAAACATTCTGACTTGGTGAATGAAGTGGAAGTTGGTTTGATGGACCTTATTATTGTGAGGGTACCGGACATAGTAACATCTCTTAGTGTCTGGGTAAGTGTGCTAAACTGGTAAGTGATTAGAAAAAATGAGCACCATTGATTCTACGTGGAAAATTTGGCCACAGGGAAATATTTGTGAAGAGCTTAATCCAGATGGAATGTGTTAATCATGATTTTATTATGACTGCTGGACTGTAGGTGTAAGACTGGTGCAGAATATGATCAGGTTTAAGGAGGAATCTTTACTTTCCCAACTTGTGTCATTAAATATATAAATAGAAGCAGAATTTTAGGTGTCCTGGAAGCCCTCTGGTTCAACAAAGAGGTACCCCATGATCCTATATAGTCTTAAAATGAATTCTAATCCTTAGATGCTCATAAAATATCCTGTTATAATAGTTTATACCCAAAGCTTTTTTTTTTGTTCTTATATTTGTACAAAATTTGTTATTGTCTTTAAATGACTTTTTTTTATACTGTATCATATTTTAATGATTCTTTCACTTCTCTTGAATGTAGGATTTGATAGATATTTTCGGAGCAGAACGCTTGCTAACAATCGAAGAAATGTCTGGTTTGCAGAATTTTGGGAGGAGAACTTTGGATGCAAGTTGGGATCGCATGGAAAAAGAAATAGCAATATCAAGAAATGCACAGGTAACTGAAAGTAAAACATTATCTGTAAATTGTTCATAGGAGTGCAGGAAAGGAACAGCTTTCTTTTCATCACTTTTCTGGCTCCCTTCAATTTTCCAATGCATATTGCTGTGTTGCAAGAAAAATGTGACATTTTTTCTTAAACCTGAAGAAAAAATTCATGGACAATGTATGTGAAAGTTACTACTTAATTTGCACAAATCCAATCTGGTACAGGTTTTGTTAAAGACCTGTGACAGTAGTTCAATTCCATTTGTGTTTTCAATGACCTCCTCTCTCACCCCATCTGTAGTTGTCAATATGACTTTCTTAGTGAATGGGTGCATCACAGTAATTTTCATACTGTTATCCCTGAAGTATATACAGTTAAAATTAAATTTCTGTTTAAACTATTGAGGTCTTGATGATAGGTCAAATTCTGAACTCCTTATTAAGTTTACAAACTGTGAGGATTGAGTAAAAAGCAAATCAATATGTTCTTATTACTTGTCCTCGTGAAAGAAAACAGGATTCTATATCATATTATGAAACTGAAAGCCTCTATAAAGTTTGAACAAAAACTCTAAGTAATTGGCAATAGTTTTGTCAAACCTGCTTGCTCAGGCATCATGTCCAGATATAATTGTCACAACAGCTAATACAGCAGTTGCATCTGTAGCTGAGTTTGATCTTCCCTGAGATGTTGTTTTCTTGCTGTTCCTTGCAGAGTTTATTACAAGACTGTTACTTTCTGTGACTACAGCAAATTGCTTATGTTACATTTTGTGTAGACAGTTTTTACCCAATGTCAGGGCTCCCAGTGTCATTTCCTTAATTACTGCCACCACCCCCAGCCTCACTGGTCATGGCCACTATCTCTGTGACTAGTGTTAGCAGGAATACCCAATTTTCTGCACTAGGTACACAAGCTGTCTCTGATGTGCCTTGATTTTCCTTGTCTTCCACCAAATAATATTCTCCATATGGAACATGAACTTTTTTGTTCACTTGCTGTCCCAAGATTTCTGGCTTCCTGGTGACACTGTCATGCAGCCTAAGTTACAGGGGTGCCCTTCTAAACTTTCTGTGCTCCAGCACTCCACTTCTCCTGGGCTTGTCAGACAGACACACTGTGCAGTCTCCAGTGACAAGCACCATTAGTCTTACACTTTCTGAACCATCAGATTTATTATTTGTGTATTGTGCCATTGATTCAAACACTTACTGCACTGGGCTTCACAGTGCACAGATATGTCTCAAACAGAAATATGAGCCATGCATGCCATCTCTCATTTCAGCAATGCCTTCTCTGCAGCCTTTTACCACATACTCCACATAAAAAAAGGCTAATATTCAGTTACTCACTGAGCTAAATGATAGCTCATTATTCTAATCCTTTGCTCCTTGGCCTTGATTCATATAGCAGTAAGTCACGGCTGGGTAGTTACCCATGTCTGGAAAGGGATTATTTTGTTGTTGCTGTTTTAAGTGGAAAATAGATGCTTTTTTTAAGTTCTTCATGTGGAATGAGTGGTGTATGTGCTGTAGCTTGGGAGGTGCTAAATGTTACCACAGATGGTTGTACGACTTGTCTCATCCTCATCACATCTGTCAAACTGAATTACCAAGTGAAGAGTAGTGTATAAAGTGCATAGGCTGTATCTTGATAGGTCAAAAATAATTTGTGATTTGAAACAGATATCCATATATTCTATGGAATAAAATTATGGTATGCTTCCTGTGCCTGAGAATAGAAAGAAAACATATTTTCTACACTCAGAAAGTTAATATGGTATGAAGTAATGGGATGTAGATATGAGAAGTCAGATATGATGGTTGCATATGCATTTTCACTCACAGGGGAAAAACTTATGAATTCTTCTGCAAGCAAGAGTACCTATGAGTGATAGGACTCTTGGCTAAAACCACTTAAAAGCAGCTTAAAACAATAGAGGAGTCACTTGGACAGCAGTAGACCTGAAACAAGCTGGTGATTCGTCATGATCCCTGTGCTTATCTAACTCTAACTTAAAGGGTTGGGTAACAAAAAAAATAAAAAAATGTTCATTTTAAGTAAACTGAATCAAGAGATGGGGATGGAAGTTCAAAATAAACCTCCTGTGATTTAAGGAAAATGCTAGGTTGAGAATGGGTGAATGACCCTCAGCCCAGTCTGGACCCAGAGAATTACAGATGACTTCTTGATACACCTCAGCTCATTTGTGCACAAAAGAGAGGAGGCAATGAAATCCTTGCTGGTTCTTACTACCACAGCTGTCGAAAGAGATGAGTCAGTGTAGTACGATCTGCTCTGTCTGCTAAAGATTAAAGAGGAGAATATCCCGCCCATGAATTTATCTTTCCCTTGAAAGGTCAAAAACATTACTTCGTGGCCAAGTCTGCTCTGAAATAATGGTGGTAAATGAAAGAAATGAATGAACCCCTGAATTTCAGTAAGAATATAAGAGCTGTTACATTTAGTTGTATATAGCTTAATATTGAAAACCTTGAACCTTGCCCTATCCTGGTTGTCATTTGTCCTTCCAGTAGTTTCTCAGTCCTTATTTTCAGTTCAGTTCTTAAAAGGAACGTGCAGGTGACTGCGCAGCAGAACAGATTGCCCAGAGAGGTGGTGGAGTCTCCCTCGCGGAGATACTCAAGTACCGTATGGATTCAATCCTGTGCCGTGTGCTCTAGGGTGACGTTGCTTGAACTGATGACCCACTGTGTCCCTTCCAACCTTACCCATTCTGTTATTCTGAGATTCTGTATTCCCATCTCTAGTTTAGGACTTGAAGATTGAACTTATAACCACCATTTATCCTAATTTTTACCTGGACACTACAGATAATAAGATTCTCTTTGTGTTTTGTCCACCAGTCCAATTTGTATGCCATGTCATTGTCTCTAGAAGTGTTCAAGAGGTGTCTGCATGTGGCATTTGGTAGTATGGTTTAGGGGTGATTATGCTGGTGCCACGTTGATGGTTGGACTAGATGATCTCAAATGTCTCTTTCAACCTTGGTGATTCTGTGATTTGGTGATATCAGTGGCCATTAATACGGCGAAAGAAACCCAAAGGCCCAAGATACACTATAATCTGAAATTCCCCCTCTCCACAGATATTAAAAGGCAAATTGATAAAGTTTTTTCAGCCTTGAGATGTGTTTTGTTAGGCCCTCCTGTTTATCTTAGCTAGGAGATACTTGAATCTTTTTCTCATATAACATTTGTAATTCCCAACAACAATAAAACTGATATCCCTGTTCTCTGTTTAGTCAAGTTATTCATAGCTTTAAATATTTACTACCTGCAGTGAGGATGATACTGATCCAATCCAATTTTAAACATTTTTTTCCTATGAAGATACTAAAAAGTGCTTAATAGCGAAAAACATTTATCTCTTTTCTTTTCCATGTAATATCAACAGTCTTTTTAGCAGAGGAAGTCCTGAAGGGAATTTATTTTCCCTTAAGGTTAAGAATTACACAGCAACATAAGCCTTCTTACCTTCTGTTTTTATACATTACTGAATATCACAGTCTAGTGTTGTAATGGCTTGAACAGTTTATTCAAAGAAAACTGTATTGTTAAACTGTTTAAAAATTCTGTTTATTTGTGGTTGCTGCTGCTTCTTATTCCTAAAAGAATTCATGCTTTGGAGATATATAAAATAATAAGTTTCCTTTGAGTTTGCCAGACTGTTTGCTTTCTGGTTTTAACCATTTTACAGAAAGTAATTTTTTTGCCACTATTGATTTGCATCTAGCTCTGTGTGTTTCTGAATATGAGCGTACATTGATCAAATCCTCAATATTAGAATAAATCATTGAAAAATATTAGAGATTTTTTGTTCAAACTTTCTGGAATCAAAAATATATCAAATTGGGCCATTAACTTAGTACGCATGAAACAATAATTCAATGTCTACCCTACAACTTTTTTATTCAGGGAAGAAGAAAGACATTTACGGATAAAAGTAATTTATTTTTCCATTTAACAAAATGGGAAAGAATGGATTGAACCGTAAGTAGAGGTTACAAGAAGCCTTAGTTTACATATTTATTCAAGGTGCAACTTTCCTGTATTCAGTAAAAAGCTCTATAGTAAGACATGACTCTTCCAAAGATCTTCAACAGTCTTGTTTTTAGCACTGGAATCTCTTTGTGGGAATCTCTTTGTGAGAAGTGAGGAGATGAGAAGCTTTTCACTCATTCCTGTGCCTCAACAGAAAACTGTAAAGACAGAGACAGCATTAATCCTTTGATTCCTGTTGATTTTTCAAGAGGAAGGACTTGCGCTATGATTGTGGGAGATGGCAGATACACAATGCCTCTTAATCTACTTTAAATTTAACATCCTGAAGAATTTTCCCATATCTGCAGCTTCCCAGTTGACTCAACTGGTGGGCCAAGTTTTTGGTAGCTAAACATTTAGCTTTACTTAGAAATATTGTGGACTGACCAGATTTATTGTTTGCTTTCTCTTCTTAGTTCCTGGTCTTGATTGTTGAGCTATTACTTATCAGTCCCACCTTAAGGTGGATTTCTAGATCTTGTCTTTGTTAAGAAGTGTACAAAAGTATGAATATAATTACTTGAAAATCAAACAAAGATATTGCAGAGGACTGTTTAAAAAGTTGTATTGAATAGAGGTGGTGACAATATACACTATCACTTGTTCAGAAAAGCAAAACATAGTGATAGAAAAGAGTTAAGGGAGAAAGGTAAGAATGAAATGAAATCTCAGATTTGTTTCCATTAACCTCATAGACTGCTAATATTTGATTTCATTCTAACAAAAAATTCTGAAGTCCACTCTCATATACTTACACATGTATATATTTACACATGTAGATATCTGTGTTTGCATGTGTAAGCAGATAGAAATGTAACATGAAACAAAGCTACTTACTATGTCATGTTTTAATGGGTAGAATCATAGACTCAAATTCAAATCTGACATAAGAAGACACAGTTCCATTGAGATTTTTTTATTTTCCTCATAGATTCCATTGAAGGTATGCATTTATCACAGTGCTTATGATCTTTGAACAGCAAAATGTGGCCTTTTAATAAAATCCTCCAAAATATGTTAATTGAAAATCTCCTTCATGCACATCTCAACAGAAGTAGTGTCTCCCCGTGTTTTGTATGGTTAGCATTTTAACTGCTCTGAAAACCTAATCAGCCTTTAACTGCCTATAATGACTGACTGCATTGCTAAAAATAAAGATGGAAGAGTTTCCAAAAGTATAGAGACCTGTGTAAATTAGTGTAATTTCAATTTGCTCTATCAAACTGAACTATTTGTTTTACTGAAAAAAATCACGGTGTGGTATTATAGAAATCATGCATACCTAGGAACTTTACAGATACGCTGTTTAATTGTTTTCTTAGCTAACCTCTTTGAAAATACAATTGCCCCTAAAAATACTAATAGAAAGAGGTAAATTTACTCCTGTGTGTTTGCAGACACATTCTGAAAAGTTTATAGAACAAATTGAAAAGTTCAGCAGCAGAATGTGAATCTTCTACAGGTACAATGTATTGCTATTTTGTTTGAGTAATGATTTCATTACCATAAGATCACTCCTAAAGTAGTTTTTTCCTTTGATGAGACCTACAGAAAGTTAAGAAAACTGGCATAGATGCAGTTGAGACACATCAGTTGTACCATGATTCTCAAAAGACACTAAGGGTTAGTAGGGACTGATTTAGAGCACACAGAAATAGTTGTATGCTCTTCCCCTGTGTCACTTGTGTGTTGTGACCAGGATGTTTAGGCATAAGAGTTAGAAAGGGCAGTTCTTATTCTTTCTCTTCTTTTGCTGTTCTTTGCCATTGTCTTGTTTCCCATTTGAAATAACAAATCACAGAAAGATTTCTGAATTTATATTTAAAAATTGTTTATTGCTTTTTTGTGTAAGTACAGTAATTCATGTAAAAATCACAGTAGTCAGATTTGTAGCGTGATAAGCGGGAGCCCAGTTGACTGTTGAATCTTTGCTAACCATCGCATCATTTCTACCCAAAAGACTTTGAGGAGTATTTGTCCTAAACTGAGCTGTTCCTTATTCTGCTATGGACATGATCTCAGAACTAAGAAAATTGTGCATTACAGGTAGCTGCTCTGCAGTGGTCCCATGCTGCCTCTAATGTAGCATTAAATCAAACAGCATCATGTGTCATTAAATAATATATGGAGTCAGAGAGCATTTACTTTTGGGTTTAGGAGCATAGATCACATCCCAACTGGCACCAAGACCTCTATCAATAATTTGAATTAAATTTAATCTCTTCATTATGGTATACCATAGGCCATAAATTCACCATTTTGGCTGATTTTGTCTGGTTCCAAATTACAGAAACCTTGGTAGTCAATTCCAAAGCAAAAGTTGATGTCTGAGAATGGTGAGTGACATTCTGCCAAAATTGACAAGACAGAAATGCAGAATTTCTTGTGCTATGCATCAGGTCAGAATGTTTAGAAAAAATGCTCTCCTGATGTTGGAGAACTGACAGGCAGAACCTTGCCTTCTCTCTGCTGACCGACTGGTGAGTGATCGAAGATCATAGCTTAAAGTCTGTTTGACCAAATTATACACATTCAGTTGTCTTACCAAGGGCCGGTTCTGGCTTTTGTTCCAGAAATTACAGAATTTCAGAAGATTCAAGTTGAATAGTATTTCATTCTGGCAACTGCTAATGTGCTTAAGTATTACTTAATGTAACTGAGAGCTGTCAAATCAGGGGACCTAACATATGGTACCCATTCACTGCTTTGATTTCTTCATTTCACTTGCTGTCATCCATTTTGTGTTTCACCAGTTGTTAGTATTTTTAGATCTCTACAGCATATCCAGTGTAGTAGCATTTCTATATCCTGTTTTCAAAGCTTAGATTCACCTACAAAATTTGTCATTTATAAAAGCTTCTTGTTCTAATGCAATGAAGTTGCTGATATACTCTATAGAGGTCTTTGCTTCGCTATAATTGTATTAATAAATACGAATTCAAGTTTTGTATTCTGTCATGAAATGCATCAATTTTAGATTTATAATAATTTACAGTCATATTCCAATGCACAGTCATTTAAATAGCACATCTTGCCATTTTAGATTTGATACACTTGCTGCCAAGTTGGAATACTTTTAATATGCATACGTACGTGCAGATGTGTGGATGCTGATAAGTTATGAATCCAGAAATTCTTATTCCAGCTCAGAGCCACTACAAGAATGGCATATCCTAGTGAATGAATTGCTGCTTTAAGTACAATTTTGTGTGAACTCTGGAACTGTACCTTCTCAAATGTAGCCTCTGAAAACTTGTAGCCAGCATTACTTATGGTGTAACTTAGATGTCACACACATAAGAATGTCATCTACACTCAATCCTTGTTACTGGGAGACAATAGTAAGTTACTAGTAAGTTACTCTGTCATTTCCAGTACCAGCCCAACCACCTTGGACATATGCAAGTAGAACAGGAAAGTCAATAGTTGAAGTGCTGCATGCCAGTCTTCATCAGTTTGCTCTCCTCGTCTTCCGTGAACAGACCCTTGCTATGAAGGGGAATACATGTTTTGTATAAGCCTGACCCCCAGATATCCTTCTTCAGGTAGAAAAGATATTTGCTTTTTCCCTTCTGAGCAAGTTCTTGTCATCCTGTCTTGTGAGAAAACTGGGACAACTGTTTTAGTTTTGTCTATACATCTGTGCCATTATTCAAGCATTTCAGGTTACAGTGCTTAAGCATTTTATAAGTATGAACATTTGATGTGAATACTTACTGCCTGACTAGACACTTAATTGGAATACAAATAGCACGGTAAAAATAGTTTAAGACTTCAAAATGGACCATTCTTTGCATAGTTTTCAGTTCCTTAGATGTGGTCAGACAGGATGATCCGCTCTTTGTACCACTGCAGGAGGGTACAAAGAGCAGGATGGTCAACTCGGTCCACTGTCCAACCACTAGCACTGTTCTATAAACTAATCTGTTTGATAACTTTGGAATTGAAACTTCATTACCAAAAACAGCTGCAGGCATGTTAATTTGGTTGAAAATGTTCTTCCATATTCACTAGTAGTGGTCCATGATACATTTTTTCCTGGTCTGTTATGTGGTGGTGGGATATCAGCTAGGCAGAGAAAGAGTGGCCTTTGTAAGGTACCTTCTTCCCCAAGATGCCCAGGTGCCCTGAGACGGTGTCTGTGTTACCAAACAGTACATCTCTGCAGTGTGAAGCAGTTGATGAGCACCTGAGCTCCCAATGGTAGTCATTTCAAGATATTTTCCTTCAGGTTAGTAAGGACCTTTGAGCTGGAGTGCCACAGTTGTATCCTCATAACTCCTACTGTAGATTGGTTTTCCCCAAGTGCTGTGCACTGGGATTGTGCACAGGAGGATTGATCACCAAGCGAAAGGGAAGGCAGTCAGGAAATTTGTGTCAAAAGCTCATTCCTTATCCATGTAAAACATGAGTGTAGCTGCACTCAAAGGACTGAGTGGGTAGAACTGAAGAAGGGTAGACACCTGCCACCATCTAGTGTTTTCAGAGTCTGTATGGTGAGGGAAAGGAAATTGCTGCTCATGACACTGATCCCTCAGAGTAAGTCAGTAGGATACAGAGCCCTCTCTGTACTCAGCTCCTGAGCACAAAAAGGATTTGACTGCTGTTGCCCTTATTTGCAGAAGACTGCTAACTTCAAACTAACATTACATTATTTCATTGATTAGCTATTCTAAGTGGGGAAAAGTCTATTTAATCCATAGGTCAATATTTATAAGCTATTTTTAATATTATTAGAGTGTCCATTGATTCAAGATACATATCTAAATTTACCAGTATATAGTTTCTCAGTAGATCAAATATAGTATTTGTAACTGCAGAAAAATGTCTCACACATACACTGGAATACAGTGACTTACAACATAAACTGCTGATGCAGAAGTTCCTACAAAATAGTCTTTTCTCTCTTAGTTAATACTTGATTAACAGCATATCAGCAAGTTAAAACAAATATGAGCACAAGGACAAAGTAAATGCTAAAACAAAGGAAATGATTTAATCTTTCTATTGTTACCTTTCTCCTGAATAATTATGTTTGATATTAAAATATGTTTCAACTTATTCTGATACCACCAATAGCACAAGTAAATATTTTTAATAATTATATTAATCTTATAATATAATTAGTAAAGTTAAACTAAGTGGTTTCATAATTTCATGAAGCAGCAATGAAAATACATAGGGCTGCTTTTTTATAATGAGCATTTTCATTACATTGAATAATTTTTCACTCGTGAAATGTCTCTGATTTATAAGTAATTGCTCACCTTTTGTGGGAGTTCAGATCAGATCAGTCACCTGTAAACAGATGCAGATGCTTTTTAATCTACCAAGGAGAATTTTCTTGCAGAAATAGTCGCAGCAAAATCAATGGGACATACATAATGGGCTGTAGGATAAATCAGTGTAGAAAACGAGGTCAGAATTTGGCTTTTAATGGGTGAATGTAGCCATTAAATGTACCAATTATGGTTCAATATTTCCAGAATGTTATTTGTATCCAATATTTGAGATGGGTGTATTTGTATGGGGGGTTCTTACGAAAGGTCAGGTAAAAGCACAAGTGTCCCTAATTTGTATTAAATTAGTGTACAGGGGAAGAGCTGTATATTTGTTACATTGAACTTACACTGCTTTAACTGCATGGCTGGGCATGATGGTTTTGACTGTGGACGAGTGCATGTTCAGGGCTTAGGGCTTGAGGCTTGCATTTGGATGGAGCTCATGAGACAGGATTTACTTAATTCTGGCAGGCCACCTCCATATGTCTTAGTAAACTGCTTAGACTGCTATGACTTACCCTGTGAGGATGTCCATCTCTATTTATGGATTGCAAATAGACCTAAGTAAGTAACTCGGATGAGGTGTCCCACTTTCAGATTGCTCAAATCAAGTGAAATTAAACCCATTCCATGGTTGCATTGATCATCACCTTCTCTACAAAGCAATCTGTCTTCCCAAGTCATGTAAGATCCTGGTGATAACTTTAATATTTCCTTATATTAATTATGACTATTACTTAAATGTTTAGAGGTGATATAAGCATCCTTACAGGTACTTTCACAGATAGAGACAGAAGGGCAGTTCGTACATGACAGTTCTCTGTACCTTGGTTATCAGCAAATATTCCTCAGATCTGATACGTGTACATTTGCCTATTGATAATACCATTGATTTTAATTATGCAATATCCTGTTAAATTGCACAAAATGTTTTAAAGGGACTTGTTGAAAAACATTTGAATTTCAATTTTATATTTAGGTTTTGTTTAAATATGAAGTATTTAATTATTCTGGCTAAAATCCTTTTATTCTGTGATCCCAGGAGACAGATAAATTAAGGCTCTAAAATCCTTGATGAATCTACATAATGTATGTGATCTGTCACTGAAACAAACGCAGCTGGTGTTGTGATCTCATGTGCTACCTACCCCGTGGAAAATAAGTTACTTTCAATTTATAAAGGTGATATGGTGAGAAGAGGTGTGTTTCCATTAGTGGTATCTTCAGTCGCATCAGTAGACAATGGGTGATTAATGCTGTGGGGTTTTTCTACCATGTCTTCAGCATTTACTGAAGTTTTGAGAGCCAGAGATGGTCTTGGTTGATTAGCTACATAGTTAAAATGTAAAATAGTGAAAGCAAAAGTTTGTACACTACACGCATTCCACCTGACCCCACAAAACAGTAAGACCCAAGTGCCTTCAAAAGCTCTGCAGTCATGGGGCAGGTGGTGTGCTGAGGCCATGGTCTATCATCCTGTTCAGGGCTCCCTTGGTTCCCATCTGTTCTCTTCTTTTCCACGTGCTCAATTATAAGCTCTTTGGGCCAGGGATTGCGTTTTCTGGATTTTGTTGTTGCTGAACAGTGTTTTCCTGTTCAATTCTTTCAAACAAAGAAGAAGAAAAATAAGTTGGCATTTGCACATCAGAAACCTGTTCAGAATAGTCCAGTGGACTTTGAGTGCCATGTAAGGATTGTTTGGCTTAGAAAATAAGGGTGCTTTTTTACTCTTAGACTTTTTCCTGAGCTATACGCTAGAAAGAGCAGTTCTTCAAAGACTCTCAGATAGATCAACAATTATTCCCTCATCTTGAAGTGAACAAATAATTTCCAGCACCAGAAGCATTTGAAGGTAACGTTTTAAATTGACGGTGACTTTTGAAACTACAGCAAACAAGAAACAAATTCATTTTATTCCTTTTAAATTTCGAAGAAGACACCAAGTCTCTTAATGTGGCAGTTTTAGGAACAATTTAAGTGCTGGCATGGGGAGTGATATAATAAGCTCTGCAATTCACTAAAGTTTCTTGCTGTATATATAGATTCATTAAGGTTGGAAAAGACCACCGAGGTCATCAAGTCCAAGTTTTGACCGAACACCACCATGTCAAGTAAACCATAGCATTAAGTGCCAAGTCCAGTCATTTCAATTCCAGAAATGATGTTTTATATTGCATATAAAATCTGAAAGTATAACAGACATGTGGACTATGTGTACAGATTATTGGAATAATTGATCTTTTTAAAAACCTTTTGGACAGAAATGTTAACTTCTGCCAAAAGGCTAGAATAGCGAAAAGCAGTTTGTAAAATTGAATTGTATGACTATGAGTCATGTCTTCTACATCATACTTAAAAATACATAACATGCCTCAATTTATAAATAAAAACTATCCAGAAAGAAAAATTTACAAACCACAAATTAGATACTGACTTTGTATTTAGTAATTTCAAATAAATAAAAACCATAAGATTACAAATAGTTTCACAAGTCTTGGGAAGAGAAAAGAAAGGTAAATTGGCTGTATAAATTGCTAATTATTTACTGATCAATAAAGCACAAACATTCAGGGATTAAATTTCTAGAACTCATTGCATTTATTTTTTTTAATTGGACCAAATACATATGACATTCTTGCTTTTCTGCAAAATTAGAGCAGAAATTTAAAAGGAAAAAGCTTGCTTGTGGACTTTAGATACCTCTTCTCTGGATTTTAGGTGAAATCAGTAGTTGCAGCAGTGTTTTAAGATGAAGGAAGGAAAAAATGAAAGTAAGAACTAATTTGCTGTGTGAGTAGATTGTAGATTGTACAAGTCTTCATGTCAGGTAACAGAAGTGAAAGTGAGTATGCAAAGGTCTTTACATTTGCAATTTTTGTGTGCATTGGGATAGTGTAGAATGTAAGGATTGATACCTGAGAGCCTGTAGGAAAAAGAGCAGATAAGTCTATTTATTATACTGTAGTTTCTGCATTTTTCAGCAGAACTACCTATGGCCTGGATATCAGCATTCATTGTAAAACTTTCCTGACACTCTCTGTTAAACATTATTCCTTTAGCCAGGCTCTGATTGACCCACACCTTTGCAAGATGCAATGTGAGACTTTCAGGTCTGCATATGATTTGAGTTGAATTTTGAATAAGTACTAAGGTCACTTCCATTTTTATCTGAACTGCTTTTACCAATTCCTCCATGAAATTATCTTTTGTGTAATTTGTGATCATAGTAAGGGAAACAGGGTTTGAAACATGAGACTAAAGATTTTGCAACTTAGTTGCACAGAGATAAGATACAAAGGATGTATAGCAGCCAGATCTTCAACGCTGTACGTGAGTGTTGCTTTATTGACATGAAGGGTTATGAGATTTGAGAGGATATGGCCCCCCAAATGAGAGTAATAACTTGATTCTTTGTGGAAATCACAGAGAGGTCAGTAATCAAAGGCTGAGTAGGATAAGAAAAGCTTTAAAGGAATGATCAGAGGGGAAGCTACATTGCTTTTCACTTCAGAAGGCAAGAGTTAGATCTTAAAAGTAAGGTGAAAATAAGCATAGCTTTATAGGCAGGTCGCACAGAACCTTGAAATAGAGACAAGAAGTTTGAACATTCTATGAAAAGGGTAGCCAACCAAGAATTTGATCTCAGCAATACTAAATTCTGAAATTTTCTAGTATTGATGAAAGCTT
>NW_008650982.1:155219-164354 GCF_000695815.1 Acanthisitta chloris | reverse complement strand
TATAGTCACTCGCAGAAACGTGGTGGGATGGCTCTCATGACTGGATTGCTGATGACTACAAGCTCTTTAGAAGAAACAGGTATACAAGAGGGGTATTGAGGTAGCAATGTAGGTTAGAGAACGCCTTGACTGTACTCAAATTGACAATGGCAGAGATAACAAAGTAAAGATCGGGGGAAGGTCAACAGGGCAGATGTCACAGTGGGAGTCTGTTATAGACTACCCGACCAGGACAAACAGTCAAATGAGATTTTCTACAAACAGCTGGCAGAAGTCTCAAAGCCCTTGTACTTGTGGATGACTTCGACTTTCCAGATGCTGCTGGAAGACAAAACAGTAGAGAGGCTTCAGTCTAGGAGGTTTTTGGAGTGTGTGGAAGACAACTTCCTAAAACAATTGGTAAATGAGCCCACCAGGGGAGGTGCCCTCCTAGACCTGGTGTTTGAAAACAAAGATTGGTGGAGGAAACACCAGCCATAAGCTGAGACAGGGGAGATTCAGATTGGTTATCAGGGAAAAACTTTTCACTGTTAAGGTAGTCAGACACTGGAACAGGCTGCCCATGAAGGCAGTGGAGTCACCACCCCTAGAAATGTTTGAGTCATCTGGATCTGGTGCTGGAAGATATGGTTTAGGGGTTACAATGGCGATTAATGGTTGGACTTTGAGATCACTTCCAGCCTTGATGATTCTGTGATTTTATTCTATTTTAGAAAGGGGTATCTGAGCATATATTGGTTGTGAGTACAAAGGAACTCATTTGTATTCCTATCTGGAACTGGGTCTAGTGCACTTGTGCAGATGAAAACCAGCATCCTTTCTCTTCTTGGGGTTGTCTGCTTGTTCTTGTTGGACATTTACAGTATCTCTGGCTGTTACTTCTTTATGATATTTACTTGCATGAATTGTGGCTATCTGAAATTTCAGATGATCTTTTTTTTCATGATGTTCAAGTCCTTAGTAACTCTTTTGTAAGACTATGTACATTTTGCAATAGCACAGTACATTAATTCCATATTTCTGACTATTTTTGGTTTGTTTGGTTTTCCAGAGTTCTTTTTTTTGTAGGAAGATGTTTTGAATGCTAGTTTAAATTAAATCTCATTTCAGAGTGAAGAACTTAATTACATTATGATCAAACATTTCAGGTGTAATTATGCCTTCAAACAATTTGCTGTGCAATATTTAGAAATACAGCTCCAGTCCTGCAAGCTAGGCTGTATGGGGGCCACTGAATGCACCTGTGCAGGACTGCACTGAACTCAGTAGCATTTGACAACCAAAGGGCCTTAAGGGTGATATTGACAACGAGGAATGTCTTAAGTTTATTTTCTACCCATGTAAGTATATTCCATAGCCAATTCCACAGTAAAATAGGAATTTTAAGTGCTTGTACTTCACCTTTGTATGATACCTTCCTAGAGAGAAGGGGGTTATTTGAAAGAATGTGTTTTTAATACTTTTCATAGATCATATTGTCTGTTCTTCAACTTTGTATGTGATTCACTTTCTGATCAAATGATGATGATACAACTCTATTCCTAGTTTTTTGACATTCATGTGGATCTACTCTCTGGAGCACTCAGTTTTTAAATATTAATACAGTTTACAGCATGCATGTACATATGTCTCTGTATTCATTTATTCTCCAGTGTAAAATCTCCTTTCCCTTAGTTCCACTGTCATTCCTATCTGTATGCAAGTCTGCAGAGGATGCTTTTGGAGCAAAATATTTTGCTTCTCCCAACTCCTTCTCACCTTTGTGTTACTGCTCTTCAATTCAGCATAGGAACCCTAAGTGGAGCTGAAGGAGGGCTGTGGGAGTTATTAACAGTAATAGCAGGCAGCCTGGGGAAAGGGGACAAGACTGTGGGAGCTGGGCCATGGAGCTGGACATCTTGATGTTGACAAGCACTAGCAGGCCACAGGGGAACATTTCCCAGTTCCCTCTCCCTCATTCCTGGCTTCAGATGATATATTTGAACTGTTCAAATAGTGGAGCATTTCAGTATCTGCTCTTGCACATTCAGAACCTATTTTGGAAAGTGGGAGAGAGTGTAATAAGGGTCAAAACCTTTATTCTTAATTTATTATTCAGGAAATCCTCTTGAGAAGCAGAACTGCAAAGAAGATCAATCTTCTATTTCAAAAAGGATTTTGACATTTGGAATTGAAATTAAACTAGACCATTTTACAATTCAAAGCAAAAGAGAATTAAGCCTTATTCTACTCCAATGAAAATACTCTAGTGTGTTATCTAACCTAAAAATCAAATGCATGTAACCAAAAGTTTCAAACTAGTTCAGTTCTAAAATGCAACAGTTATATTTTCTACATAGTTCCGGTTTTCTTTGTTATTTTCCTTACAACCCAAAATGTTGTGAAGTTTTTTAGAAAGTATTTTTCATGTGGTGGAACTACATTCTCTAGTGAAGTGTGACTCTCTAACAAAGCCTAAGTGTATAGCTTAAGATGAGGACAAAAATGTATGTTTTGGGACCCAGAAAAAAAATAATTTTTGTCAGAGCAGTGTGTAATATTTTATTGTATACAGTACATGCATGAGCAGCAAATTTTTATCTAGAAAACAATTGATGGAGACAATAATGACAGTGTGTATAAATGAGATGCTGATTATGATGAATCACACAGATAAAAATGCTGACATTGATGTTCAGAAGTTTTCCCTGTCTCTGGGCAATGGATATATCCTTCTATGGGTCTATTTTTCAGGAAACTTTCTAAGTTAGGCTTTTCACTTCTTCCTCAAAATCAAAGATATTATTGTAGAAGAATGTCAGAGCGGGATATACTCACCACTTAACATTTATGTATTTCCTGAAACCCAGCTATGCCAATTCTTACAAGAGAGTCAAACTATCTGAAGAATGCAAATCTAATACTCTTGTAGAAAATTTTTTGTTTTAAACTTACTTCCAAAAATTGGAGCATTTATGTCCTGGCCTATGACCCGTTGAAATAAAATGGAGTGAAACCTTTCACAAGTTACTGCACATGTATCACAGGGACATGTTATTCAGGTTTTAGACAGACTAAGTTTTGGCAGGATTATGACATCAGGTATGGAGTATGTCTGGTTCCTGATGAGTTCAAGAAATATGTGGTTTCTTGGTTTGTTTTTAGTTCAAAGTACATTGGTAATTGTGGGAATCTCGTCTTTAACACAAGCCTTTCTTGTTCAGAATATTCCTTAGTGTCCTTCCTTATTTGTGGTGACTATTGTATTCAAAGAATCACAGAATCATTAACGTTGGAAAAGACCTCTAAGGTCAGCAAGTCCAACCCTAACCTGCCTTGTTCCCCATTAAACCAGGTACATGTATTTTTCTGATACTTATTAAAACCAAGTGCCACTTACTGATGGATAAACTTTTATTGGCCAGGCCTTAGAGCATCTCTCTCTTTCCTTTGCAGTATGCTTGGCATGCAACAGACAAATTCTTGGTCATTCATAAGCCACCCAGGGTAAGGATGCACTCAGCTACGTGGACATATACCATCCTAGCTGTGAAACTACATGAGCTGGCAGGCTTTGGTGGAGGGGAAGCATTCAGTAACTGTGGAGGCTGAATGGTTTTCAGGGCTCAAAGCAAAGCAAAGTCTTCAGTCAGATCAGAGGATATTTTGCTTCTCATTAGGCCATGTACCAACTTTGAGATTTCCTGTTTCAAAAACATGCTTTGTATTCGTTCAGTATGGTTCCACTGCTACTTCAGGTATTGATAATATAGATACAGAAATGTTCCCCCAGTTAGAAACTGATAATTTAAATACAGGCAGATTGGTAATATTTTATGCTGTGATTTTGATTCTTAATGCAATTGCTCGTGGGTAGAACTATTCTATACAAACCTAGGTTAACATACTTGCCAAAAAAGAGAGAGAAAAAAGAAGAGGAAATATTTCTTCTATCCTGCCCTAAATCATGTGTTGCCTATGTGCCTGATTGCCTTGCTGTTGCATGCACTGGTGTATTAATTGTATTACCCCATAAAAAGCTTTTACAACTGTAGATGCTGTCTAACTTGTCTTCCACTTCCCATGAACTATGTCACTTACATAAACTGAGCTTAATGGGGTGATTCTGAAATGAATTTCCTCTTTTAAAGGTTAAATATTTTAAACAGAATTAAACTGTGATGAAGCTTAGAGGACTTGCAGGTAGCAGGCTGAGCCTGGTGAGGTTATGTATCTTACCATATACTTTCCAGCATTGTGCTGTGATGATTTCGGCTTTGGGAACTGGATTTCTCCCTGGTGTTACCTTATTTGCAGCGTGTTGTTCCATACTACAGCAAACCATTCTAATTACAAGGGGAAGGCAATAATTTTCAAACTTGCCTTTGGTAGTTTGTTAAAAAAGCCCATTCAGAGAACACAGGATGTGCAATTTCTAACTCTGGTGCTGAACTTTTCCTTTGAGGTGTGAGAGGTTGGGTACAACTCTGAAAGAGTCTTAGTTCTGGCTCCATAGCACTCAAAGATGTGTACAGGACAGAAATGCAGATAGTTCTGACAATGAAGGAGGAACTCCATACAATGTCTGAGGCTGATGCCTGAAGCAGAAATTGCTAATTTACCTCAACTGTGAAATATAGAGTGGTTGGGCCCTAGAAGAGATGGGAAGAATTAGTGTGTTACATGCATTTCACTGTAAGAAAGGGAGAAAGGGAAGGATTTTATTTTTATATTGCCTGCTTAGTTAATGGCTTTATTTCTCTGTTATTAGCATCTTTTCTTCACCTTCTGCTTTCACCATAATCCATTCCTCCTCCTTCTCATTTAATTTCATCTGTAGAGCTTATTGAACTATGTCAAATCACCCTGTAGAAGCAACGTTTGGATTAGGCCCTATTTATTAGGTCTTGAGTATAATAATTAGGTACATTCAGGTAGGCTTGAAAAAGAACAAATAGCATGAGTTTTCACAGCAACTATTCAGTGTGACAGTCCTACAAGTATGAATTGTTTTGACTTTTCTCACTTACAGATGCCAGTAGCCTTTTGTGGCAACTGATCCCCAGTTGAGACTCATTCTCCTTTACAGCTTGAATGCACGACTTGTTTCCATTAGCACTGTCAGGGTGTTTAAACTTGACTTGCAATTTTGTTTCACCTACATGGTGACTCAGTAGTAGAATGTATTAACAGAAGTTTAGAAATAATAATGGTATTTACCCTTGAATCTAGCAGACTTTGAGAATGTACCTTAATAGTGTCACAGAACTGGTGCAGGTTCACACAGGAATAGATTTATTTCTTATGCTCTGCTAAATTTCCTGCGGAATGCTGAGTGCTTTAGGATCCATGGTAACCTAGCCTGCTGCAGTGCTGTATTACTGTGCTGTTGATAATGCAAGTCCATCTAATTAGTACCAAATGTCAGGGTACTAAGAGGAGCAGGTGGCACCATTTGTATCTGAAGTAAATACAAACACAGTATTTATGTGCAAAACCAGGCAAAATAAAGCCTTTTGTAAAGTCTGTTGTAGCTGGTTTGTCTGATTAATAAGATTTGAGAGAAAGAAGATAATTATGAACTGTGGCCCATGAATGTAACTGTTAATTTCAAGTCCAGGTTGAACCAAATGCTGTTGATAGGAAATAATTTGGGCTTGAGACCTTAGATGTATTACTTTTGGAAGAGACTCTAATTTTGTTTCTGTAAAGTTCATGGTTCATTCTTGGTTCATGGTCTGTTTTAAAAGTTGTTAGGAATAAAGAAAATTGTGACTATAAAGAAAGTGTAGAATTTTAATATCCTTGATTTTCATGAAATATTGGAGACTGTGAGAAAAACCTCCTGTGCAGTGTCTTTCGTAGACTTTAAGGACCTGAGCCTCTGAGTGACTTGTAATATACATAACAACTACGTGAATGGGTCTGAATTGTAAGGAAACTACTGTTGATCTGTCTAGATGCCTGTATAAACATAAAGAAAGACAAATGCTTCCAGAAATCTAACAAAAATCATTGTCCGAAGGTGCTTTACACAGCTGTCAAAAAAGGAATACATGTTCAGGACAGATGTAACTTATGGGCTCCAGTAAAACCTTATATGTAGTCCATGAAAACTTAAGTGTAATCCATCTTTAGGCCACAAACTGTTGCAAGGCCAGGGAGCAGGAATAGGTCTGAAGATGCATTTCTATAGCAAAAGTATTGTTTCTCACTTGCCAGGTGTCAGTTTGTGTCAGGAACAAAATAGGCCAGGCTGCTGTGGCTCAAGTATCTCATACCTGCTCCTGTCACGGACATCTGGGTGTCCAGGGTGGGACCTGCCTTGGTGGGACCTTGCCTTGGTGCAGCCAAACTGCACAGAGCAAAACTGGTGCATGGGCACCACCTTTATAGTTCCATGGAAATGTGGAAGGTAAGTAACTAAAAGGTATAGGGACCTTTACGTGAGTCATCGACACCTTGTAGATTTCACTGCGATGATTACATTGTCAATCTCTAGACTGGGAACACTACGCTTCATTTTTATGCTATATCAGTCTTCTTCATCATTGCATACACAAATGTTCACTAAAATGAAATATACCCTCTATATAAAAACTTCAATCTTTTCTGAAATTGCTCAGCTAATATGGCAACTGATACATAAATAAGATTTGCAATTCCATCCATACTATGAAAATAATGTGCCTTTTTCCATATTGCAATTTAATTAAAAATACATGCTATCTATTAGCACATTATTAAGCGTATTTTATTTCCTTCCATTTATACATTAAATATTAAGTCTTCCTTTTGCCTTTTTTTTTTTCATTAAGGGCAATTTGATTTTGAGAGAGAAAGGGAGCCTGTGATGAATATTTTAATGTATTTTGTGTAAAGCCCAGGGTCTGCAACATAATAATTTTAAGAGGGTGAACTTTTAAGGAGAGATAATTAAGTAAAATTAGTATCTAGCAGGTCTGGAAGTACAGAACATATTGTACAGGGAAAAAAAATAAATAAACTTCCAGATGAAAAGAATACCCAAACATATCCAAAAAAGATTAAGAGACTAGGGTAAGTAATAAAGAAAGAATATAAAAAGCAACCTTTCCAAAAATAATAACATACTCCTCCTTGCAGCTATATAGGAGCACAAAAGAGCCAAACAGCTTAAGGGGAAAAACATAAGTGGACTTAAAAAAGCAAATAAAGCTATTTTGTTTATGCTAAAAGTTCTCATCATAAAACAAATATTTAAATTCAAAGCAATTGCAGAAAGCCATTTGATCCTTAAAAATAATATCTAGAAAGATAACCTTCAGCACAAAATACCAATTGCGTTAAGAGGAAAATAAATGCACCTGATTTTTTACATCAGTATAGCACATTCCAGTAGTGCTGTCTTCCTCATCTCCTTTGCAGGGCAGTCAGCCAGTAATGTAGGACTTGTTCTTGGACTTCTGTGGTGCAGTTAGGGAGCGAGAGGTATTGTAGGTCACAGTCTTCGTTGCTCTCTTTTTGCTACTGTGGAAAAACATAAAGTGCAGCTGATTGAAATTTCTCATGGCATCTCCAGTGTGTTGATAAAAGTAGTGCTTGAAGTGACAGCTCCCATCTACCCCAGTACCTTCATATGTTTCTGAGTGGAGAGAAACCCTACTTTGAAAGTGAAGATACCAGTGGCTCACAACCCCTTGCCTCTCTGTTAGAGAGTGTTTCCTGGTGCTTGCAAAACCAGGCATTTCTGTTTGCACAAGATAAATGAGATTCTTATGTCCTTGCAAGAGGAGTTTCTGTTCCTACTGGAGTCCAGCACTGAGGCTGCTCAAAGTCATTCCCTTGCCACAGAGAAGTGTGGATCAAGACAGCTGAACAACAATGTCCTTCTTGCCTCAGAGAAACAGAGATTTCCAACCTGTTTTGCCCTGCAGCATCCTTGGAAGCTTAGAGTGAACAGGTGATTGCTCTTTGGCCAGTCTTAGTGTGACTGTTCCCTCTCTCTAGCCCTGAAAAAGTCAATGACCTGTTGATTTTCAAAAGAGTAAGTATGATGGGTTTTCATACAACTGTGTGTTAATTGCACACACACACCAGATCAGTCACTGGAATTAACTGATAAGTACCATCTACCACTCACTTTAATACATGTGTACATGAACAAATACGTCTGAGCAGCAGGCAGGAAAGCTGCCTGTTGGCACTGCTCATGATGCTGCAGTGCCAGTATCATGGGGAAGCTGCTTTTTTTTCCCTGGGGACACCCAAATGTAGTTATGGGGGAACGTGAGGTAGGACTGGTGGGGAGTGATAATTGCCATGAGTGGGGTGGTGCTGCACAAATACAGGCTGAGGGGAGTGTGGAGGTGGCAGAAAATCTGCATATGAGCTTGCAGAAACTTCCTCAAAGGAAAGGGGATCTTGATGGGGACCCTGAGCAGACCACAGTAAATTTGTTGCAGTTCAGAAAGCTGCTAAAGTTGTTGACCTAGAAAATGGGAATGGAAGGACCTACGCTGTGAGGTACAGTGGATAAGGGAAAGATTTGTTTGCAAACCCTTTTATTTTACTCTGTCTCACCATATTATACTTAACTGGACATGTAAAAGTCACTTGTTTTATTGTGTGTTTTAATAAATCATTGATGCTGCAAGCCATTTTAGTGTCTTTAGTCTGGTCACTTTTAAGGGAAGAGTACAGTGCTTCTAACTCCAGAGTTATGGCTAGCTGAGAGCCTGTCGCAATAATTTTTCAGTCACTCTCTATGCTGTCCTGCTCACTTGCACAAGGGCAAAAAGCAATGGCTTTGCAGAACCTATTAGCCTCTTCTGCACTGCTTTAGTACACTGCCTAAAGAAATGAAAGGAACTCTTTATGACTCTCAGTATTTATTTGGGTTTTACTGTGCAGAAGTATAACCATCAGGCTTTTATATGGATAGGAATAAACTTAACCGTACTCTCTATGCTGTCCTGCTCACTTGCACAAGGGCAAAAAGCAATGGCTTTGCAGAACCTATTAGCCTCTTCTGCACTGCTTTAGTACACTGCCTAAAGAAATGAAAGGAACTCTTTATGACTCTCAGTATTTATTTGGGTTTTACTGTGCAGAAGTATAACCATCAGGCTTTTATATGGATAGGAATAAACTTAACCGTATGCTAAATAAAGAGAT
>NW_008650982.1:127633-155208 GCF_000695815.1 Acanthisitta chloris | reverse complement strand
ATGAAGAAATGGTTAGAGATTCTCATTGATATGTGTCTGTTCTTTGAATTAGATGAATGTAGACTCAGAGTCTTGAAAATGACTAAACTGTAAAAGATAATGGGCCACCTTTTAGTGCCAGAGAAAATCAATGATCTGTCATCTCTGTCAAAAAATCTACAAATGTGGTTTAGATCACAGATCCATCAACAATGATGATACTCAAAACAAGTTACTTTATAATAATGCAAAAAAACCCCTTATCAAGTCCTGAAATCTCAGTCCAAGACCTACAATGTTCACAAAATTTGAGGAAGAGAAGAAAATGTTGGATCCCAGATCTGTCATTTGTGCTGCTAGCATTTCGTGTGCAGACTCTTTGAAGATTTCACAGTGAATTCAAATGTATGAATCTAATAACAGGCATGTCACTTGGTTCCACTATACTGAAAATGATTCTTCTTGCAAATAAGCATGAAACAGAAAGTATGTTCAAACTTACGTAGTGGACAGAAAAATTCAAAGTTGTTTAGAAAAAGGAAGTAGAAGCCTCATCCATAGCACAAGTGAGAGAAATGTGTTGTTTCTCAAATAATCATTTTTATAATCCATCTCCAAAGGGAAGGAGATGAGAAATTGAGATTGGAACTCTATCTGCTTGATATACACAGTTAGCTGTATTGAAATATTAAGTGCCTAGCAAATTAGTCTTTAAATAAATGCCACAGTTCATTATCCTTATAATGTCAATTGTATTTGCATTTGAAGGTCCTATGACTATAACTTAGATACCTACACCTGATAAGCAGTTCTTACACCTGAGATCCTGGAATCAAACAGCCCCTTTTCCTTTGCAAAGGATGTAAATAGCTTAGGTGCTAGTTGTAGGAGGATTGGTTCATATAAGGTGAGGGTAGCAGTTGAGTACTCAGTGTGGACTGAGATTTCACCAAGCCTTTATCCTCACATCCATTTTTTTTATATAAATCTCGACTGCTTTTTCTGATAATACACAAACCAAGAGGGTTGAAAACCAAAGAAGGGAGAGTATCTCTGATGGAAGATGGTTTGTTTGGAGAAGGGTCTGTTCAGAGCAGACCTGTGCTGCAGTTGGCAGGTTGACAGGCTTAACTTCCACAGTAAGACACTGAAGTTGTACAATGGCCAAGGAAGGAGATTAACTGAGGGAAGCAGAAGTTCAGGAGTACGTGGTAGAATTGTTCCCAAAATCTCATCACTGACATAAACGCACCAGTTAATAACTAGGAGCTCAACAGAGTCAGCTGACTCTTAAGTACTGAGAATATTTTACGTATTTTGTATTTACTATTTTAAAAATATAATTTCCTGTTCTAAATGAAGTATCTAACATTTTCCTATGTTAAGTGAAGGCCTAGCCATAGCTACCTAGGGGAATGATCTTTAACACTGAACACTCTTCTGCTCAAGGAGCAGCAGAAGTTTAGGAGTGCCACAGTGTGCAGGCTTGCTCTACGTGTGATTTCTGAGGCGTCTCAGGAGCCAGCAATTATTTTATCAGAAAGCTGTGGGAGTAAGTTTTAAGTTTAATAACGCCAATGGGGAGGAGTTGCCCTGAGTGAATCAGTATAAACAGCACACAGAAGATTACAGTTTCTGATCCAGGGAGTAAATCCCAGGCATCAAACATTTCTTTCAATAAATTGATACCTCTGTCATCCCTGTCATGCCACATACAGAAATTGAATGGACTTCAAAAGAAGTGAGGCAGACAGGATGACTGGAAGCAATAGATGCATTTAACACTTTAGCAGCTACTGACAAACACTATGTAGCTGTCTTCTGGAAGAAAACTGGAAAAGTTTTAAAGAATGTGTAGATTTTAGAGCGTTCTGTGTTTTCTAAAAAAGCCAAGAAAGTCTTAATTTTGAAATCCATGAGGGGAGAGAAATCCTAAAAATGATAGAAAAGAAAAAAAATGGAGCTTAAAAGAGGTATTTAGTTTGTTCAACTGAAAGGGCAGAAAGAAAATAGAAAACTGTCTTCAGTTTTTAAAGAGGGTACCAAAGGTAGGAATCTAGTTGATAAACACTTGCAGAAGATGATTTAAGTACCTGATGGCTTAAAGGTGAAAGTACGTGATGCAAAGGGTAATCATAGAATAATTGTAACATAACATACAGAATGTATTATAGAATAGTGATTATCTCCTTTGATATGTATTGGTATGAGAATTTTGCCTTAAAGGTGTTCAGTTAATAAGCACTATTTTGCTTTCACCTGTTTTCTATAAATTATAACTGTTTTTCACATGACTATAGAGTGCAGTATTTACATAGGAGGCCTTAAAAAAGTGCCACAGTATAAGGCCAGTCATTTTTGCTCAGATTTTTTTTCTTATTCTGTCTCCAGAATATGTTGTCTTATTATTAAGTTCTGTTATTATGTCCTTATTCTGTTTTATTAATGTTAGTTCTGTAACCATGTATCTAAAGGGCACATGAAGTAATAATTTTCAAGTACTTTTTACTTGCTTAGGGGTTACTGTAATCTTCCACATTCCATTAGTGATAGCCTTCATGGTCCCATTTTTTTGAGGCTAGTATGACTTCTGCAGTTTTGGAAGTGCAGCTCTGTGTATCTTTGATTTTCTGCAATACTGCCTGAAAGATGGAAATGTCTAGCTGGATGACAGCTAATGAACTGAGTGTTCAGTAGTTCATCACATTGGTTTTACCAGAAATCATTTAGCAACAAATTTGAAATAATTGTCTTTGGGAGAATGAGATCACTTGCCTTTTCTGATAGAAGAGTTGACACTAGTCAGAATGGCAACTTGCACTGGAATGGGCAAATCTGTCCTTCAAGTTGGAGAGTGTTCTGTGTAAAAACTACTCCATTGTGGATGAATTTGTGATGAATGCTGCTGATCTCTGCAGATTTGGCCCATTGAGGAGTCAAAGAGGTCTGTTCTTCAGCTGCTGTGAGTTACTCCTGTTGACCAAATTTGTTGTCTGTAAAGATTTAAACACATGCTTGTCATCGTAAGAGTATGAGGAACATCACAGCTTATCAATGCTTGTGTGGGAAACCTGTTCCATCTCAGGCCAACGAGAAAATAAGATTTGGTACAATGCTGTACACCTGTGTCTGAAGGGTAAACACAACACTGTGCGTGAGTACTGTGAGATGTTTGTTAGAGTCTCCTCAAGACTATTTATCTAGATAAGAGGTTTCCTAAACCATTGTATGCCTGATCCCTAGACCACATGAATCATGCAACAAAGATTCCAGGTGGGAGTGTTTTCCTGGCTCCAGTGACTACCACAGTCTGCAGCCAGCTCCTCACCCTGCTTGCAAGCAGTGTCTCAGCTCTTGGTATTTCCTGGCTATAAACAGAGGCAGAGGGCAGGCAGAGGTGATTGGGTACTGTGGATTAGTGTTGTTCCAATCACCAAAATACCCGGAGTGGCAGCAGGCAGGAGTGTGTGAGAAAAGAATGACATTGAATTGAACTCCAGAAATATTTTGCTTTGAGGTCGCTGTTATACTTGTCTAGGAGAATGCATTTCCAGTTGCTTGTTGCTTCATGCTTTTCTACTGATAGAACAATGTGTCTTACTCAATACCAAAAGTGATATGGTTCCTAATGGGGCATTATAATAATCTTCTTAAATAAATAAGCAGATTCTGTGTCCCCTGTCAGTTTTATGGCCACAGCACATCATGCCGGAGACTATAGAATTCATCTTATACATGATTACAAGAAAATGAGGTAATTGAACTGAAATTCTGTTGAGGTACCTTAATCAAAATATAAAAATATGGTTATCTTATTACATTTACCTGACATTGTTCCTAACTTTATTTGGAAAGCAGACGTTGATTTCACACAGTGAAAAAATGTTTTTGTTAGAAAGCCTTGGCAAGCCTAGCTAAAACAAAAGAGTTATAAAAGCTCACTAATAGAAAATTATATTTTAAAAGAGGTTGTTCCATGCACTGTCTTGTGCATTGAAGCCTGGTGTTGAACGTTTTCTAGTTTTGTAAGCTGGAAGCTTTATGAATAAATATTGCAAAGGTATTTTTAATCACAATTTCATTCTTCACAAAACCCACAATGTTTTTGCTATGCAAAAATGTAAAAATATACAGCAAAGGCAATGACCTTACATTATAGTGGTTCCTGTTCTGTAGTATGGCAGCAATCCTCAATTACTCATAACAATCAGAAAAATATCAATGTAAGATAAAAGCTTCAGAAGAGGTGTCATGGGTCACTGATTTAAGCTCCCTGTAAATGCAGGCTCTTACATCACAGAATCTAATTCATAAATGTGATGGCCTGTTCTCAATTATAACATTGCCTCCATCACTCTGTTTTGCCTGATATGTGGGAATGGGATGTTGGAATGCTCCAAACCCAGCTCTGCTGGACAAAGAAAATCCTTTTTTTAGTTTTCTGTATTTTGTTTTACTCATGACTCATGCAATCCCTGGCTCATGGAAGTGTTCCTCCCCAGGTGCAGGACTTTGCACTTCAAATGACTCAAGTCAAAAGAATCACAAACTTCAGGAATGGTCAATTCTCACTTCTTTTTTTTGTCTGAAATTCTGAAGCTGAGTGTCTGTGAGTTTTTTGGCATCAGAAATGTAATGTTTATTTTGGTGATGAATGAGAACATGCTTGAAAAGGGCATCGGTGACTGTTAAATCTCTATTTCAATTTTCTTATTCTTTTGTAGGCACTTTATCTATGTGAAAAAGGAAAAAAAAGTCATGAAATGAAAGTGCAAATTGTGAAATTGCAGTACCAGAGAAGGGATGTCTCACCTCAGTTCACTTTAGGAGAGAATTGCTCTGACATAGACATATAGTTGCTGGAGTGCCAGAAGAAATGTTTTTTACCATGCCTGATGTTCAGGACAAGGAAGGATGTCGCTACACAAGCATGAATGTTTTTTACCATGCCTGATGTTCAGAACAAGGAAGGATGTCACTACACAAGCATTGATTTGAGTGTGACTAATAGAGAGGGATCCAGTTCCTTTCTTCAAATTAACACTGGCACATCCAGAGCTTAAATTAATTCTCAGGTGATGTAGATACAATTGCACAGGTATATGGCAATTCCATTCACATCACCACCGTGCCTAGCCCTTCTCATGATGCTGCTCTCATATTTGCTGCTTTGTCTTTTCTCTCAATATTGAATGTTTTGAAAAATATAATTGCAATCCTCTCCTCTTACAAGTCATTGTTATTCTATTTCCTGTAGTTATATAGGCTTTTTTTTCCAGCCCCTTCCCCTCCAGTTTTTAGTTTTCCTTCATCCTTCCTGAACTTTCTGTTTTCCTGATTCGATTAGAGCTTAAGGACTGTCTAGATAGTGAAGACAGTAAATGTGCACTAGCAAAGATGTAGAGTGGTGGTGAGGGAGAGGAGTGGTGTTTGTGTGTTAGGAGAAATGTGCTTCAAAAGCAAGATCACTCAGCATAGCATTTCTAACTGCATTTCTTATTCAGAAACAGAAAGAAGGGATATGTCATTTGCTGTCTGGTACCTAAGTCAGTGACAATCGAAGAACAGAATCAAGGGTGTTAGATAATATAAGACAACACCAAAACTCGTCTTTGCTTGCTTCCCTTGACTGCAATTCTGCTCTTTCCATGATGACTTAATGCTATAGTTTAAATCCATTGGAATTATCTGCAGACATGGACATTAATTAATCCTCATTTCTGTTTTTAAGCTCTGCTCTTTCCCCATTCTTTTCTCCTGCCCTTTGCAGGGGATGATAAACATGCTTTTTAAATGGAAGTTAGGATTCTGAACTCATAATGTTATTCCCAATGCTGGCACCCTAATCTCAGCCCTATAGTGCATAAGTGTTAATCTGGATCTGCTTGATTTAGTCATGTTTTTGTCTTTTGTGTTTGTTTTTTTCTTTAATGGAATAGTTCTATTTTGACATGTGGATGATTTGCAAAGCATGAAAATGCCTTTGCTACTGCTTAATTCATGTTTGTTCATACATTTTAATTATCTAGCCTTCAACTCATAAATATAAGCACTTCTAAATGAGAGTTATCTTAGCAGAACTTTGTTGTTGGTTTTGTTTGAGTTTGTTTTGTTTTGTTTTGCCTTTTTTTTAGAGTAAGATTAAATAATTAGCAGGATTTGGACAAATTTACATAACTGCTGGTTTTTCATTTTAGATTTTCTTGTTGCTATGGCTTGCCTTTTTTTTTCAGCCTGCACCATTTATTTTTACATTTGAAGCAAGCTTTTCATCTACTGTGATGTATACCTGGTACTCATAATAAACAATAAATCAAAGGTAGACTTCTTCCCTTAGAATTTGGTTGTCCTATAAAATGCTGGAAATTCTGATCTGTAAAGTTATGCAGGAATTATACTGAGCTTATCACTGGCAAGAGTCTTTCAGATGTAGCAGCCACTTGTCTTCTTAATGATAATTCTTGTTTATAAACACTCACACAGCAGGTTGTGGGATATTTGCAGCTCTACATTTTAATGATGTCTACAGTCACCTAGATGAGCATGTTTAGTCTTCCAAACTAAATGGGACTATTAATATGAATGAAATTCCTTTCTGAAAAATGGTCTGAGTGTGTAGATATGATATTGTCCCAAATATAGTACATCTACCTTCTTTTTCCAACTCAAACACTTTTGGCCAATTCATAGACTTTCTGCTCTCAGCCTACTCTATTTTTTCCCTTATTTAAGCTGTTTTGGTTTTTTCTGTTTTGTTTTTAATTTTAATTAATTAAGTAATTGATTTTTTTTTTTTTTACAAATCAAGGGCTGTAGTTTTCCAGCAGATTTTTCAAGTGTTTAGCACATACCTGTGGAAGTGCAGGGACACCTGAGTTAACAGCCCACCAAGGAGTGGGGAGAGTATAGCAACATTACTGCAGTACTGTGTGCTAGATAATAAACTCTAATAAACTCGAGTTTGTTCACATCCCAGGTAAAAACCTGGAGATTAAGCTACTATACAAAAAGGAGCAACAGCACCACCACCAGGTGTTGAAAGAAAAGAACAGTTTCAGAATATTCAACCTTGAAGATGAAGCAAAATGGAAGATGCCAATGGGCAGCTCTGGCTCATTCCTGCACTCAGCCTTGTAATTGGCTGCCGCTGTTTCTGGCAGCTGACTCTGTTTATAAGCTATTGGTAGATTTGTAGGTGAATTTGTTTTAAAGCCTTAAGATAATATGTATTCCTCTTTCTGGGTGTGAATGTGGGTATATTAGGGAGGCTGAACATTCTGGGCACCTCAGGATATTCAAAGGATATCTCCATTTCTGAGATTCCTTTTGTTTTAAAATTATTTTTATGTAACTCCAAGTATTTCAGCCTGTTTTTAAGTTCTGATGTTGTCAGGAACTTCAAAACAATATTATAGTCTGAAAATAACATTTTAACAGAAGAAACAGCTTCTGACATAAAGGATATCTCTTAATAGACAACATTGTATTTTTCCTAGATTCTAATAAGCTATGAATCAGAATGGTGACATTCATATAATTTAAACTCTGAGGCAGATTTGCAACCAATAATTTAAAATGTTTAAGTAGCACAGGAATTCATGTCAACATCTGGAACCATGGTACTCAAGAGTTTCTCATACTCTCAGCTTTATCCTTGCTGTTATTCTCATTGCTCTTCAGCCTCACAGTACAGTTCCATTTCTTCTTCCTTCTTCTGCTGCAGTCCATCTCTCACCACTTTCTTTTCTCCTTTTCTCTTCCCCTTTTCAGCATCCTACTAACGCTTCTCATCATTCCAGAGGTCTCTCTGCTGATGAACTGACTGGCAGATTTTTTCCCTGAATGCTCCAGACTAATCTGATCTGCACAGCCAGCTATCATCAGTATGTTCTCAAGTACTGCATGCTGGGTGCCAATGTGAAATCTGTGAAAAAATAATACTGCTTTATGTTTTATATAGACTAGAGAGTAGAAGAGGGCAAAGGATTCTCAGAGATCTGCCAGTTTCACTGATACAGCCTTAAATATTAACTGAATGCTTTCTGGACTTGGATTACGCTTGCGCTTTTCTCAGAAGTTTTTGAAACTGACAGTCTTTGGGGGGCATAGAGCTACACATTACACAGAAAGTTGCAAAATGAGCCCACTTGCCCCCCTGTCTGCCACTCCAACCTCCCCTACCCTTAAAGTTTGAGTCTTCTCGTTTTTATTTCCTGAATGTAAAGTACTAGTATTAGTGCTACTGTTCCAACAGTGTCTGTGCAGCACTACTTGTTTGATATTTCTGATATTGCAACTTTCAAGATTTAACCAAAGCCATGTTTTTCTGTAGATTTTTTTCTGCAAACTGCTGTAATTTCCTGGACCCTGGATTTTTTTTACAAATATTTATTTTTGTTCCTTTTTACTTTGATGATTGAACTTATGTTATTACATACTAACATCAAAGTCACACAGTGAATTGCTTACAGGGCCTCTATCACTGAAATGACAGATGAAATGCTTAGAGTAGCAGGCTAGATTCATGATATAAGTTGTCACGATTCCTTTCATTTTGTCATATTTATTAAAAAAATACACCCAGTAATTCAACTCCTTTGTTGTGACTCAGTCTTTTCAACATTTCCATCCATTGTTGCAGAACCTACAATTTCCATTCTTCGTGAAGGTAGAGCAGATACATTTAAAATCATACTTGATAGCTCTGTAGTTAATGGCTGAATTTTTTTGGAGCTGTCTTTGAGATCTGAATATCCAATTCCCAGCAGAGTGACTGGTCATGAGGCTTCTCTAAAACTACCTGTAGTTTTACAGATGCCAGTCTATATGAGAGAAAACTCAGCTATCACTTGGAATTTTCAGAGTAGGTTGATGGTTCTTGAATAGAAAGACAGCCCTGTGGGGTTGATTGCACATTTTTGCTTTAATTCATAGCTTTGGACAGTTTAGTGAGATGATTAACGGACAAGGGCTGTGTGTCAATTTGGTTTATGAAGTATCTTACTTTGATGTTTAATTTCTCTGATTAAAAAAGAGAGGACTGGGGTTGCTAACTTAGGACTGCTCACAAGGTGCCTAGAGTTATACTGATGTGTTGCCAAAGTATTTTTCATTATACAGCGTTTTGTGGCCAAAATAACTTCAGCTTTTGAATCAGCACAAGGTCATGTTACAACATTGTACCGCAGCAATTGTAATAATAAAATTGAAATTGAATTCTCCCTTAAGGAGCGGTATTGCCTTAAAAATCCAATCTTGTGTTAGATCAAGAGAAGATAAATATTAAACATGCAAAAAGTCTTCACTTCAGATACTAGTCTCAGATGTAGTCCTGATTTGGCAGAGATGTGAACAAGCTGACTAGTTCTGTCTTTTCCCTTTCAAATGCCATGTTAGCTGAGCCCCATACAGCCTCACCAAATTGTGCGTATGCTGAAGATCATTTTAAAATGAAAGACTTAATATCTAGATGGGTCTGTAATTTACAGAATTTGATTTGCTGCATGTTTATTAAAGAATTTGAAAGTCCACACAGAACTTTAATAAATAAGTAATTGATGATAGTCAATCCCTTTTGGTAGAAATGGGGTCCTCTAACTGAGCTTCTTAGACTGAGTCAAGAAAAGAGCTACCACATTATATTTGCTGTCTGTTAATCAAAGACAGAATGTAAGTGAGAAAAGCACTTTTGCTTAACATTTTACTGAAGAAGTAGGGTGAAAATTGCTTTATTGTATATTGAAAAGGACTAATTCTCAAGCTACTCTACAGCCCACCCCTGTGAAGAGTGTAAGACTGACACATTTGGTGCTGGCATGTCTACTCTTCATAATTTCTTTACTATTAGCTTTCCTACACACTCTTCAGAAATGGTTCTAGGATTATGATAATTTTCAATTGCCACACTTAAGATAATGTATTTCCTTCTTCCATCATCATAGAAACATGAGAAATTCTTTTGGGACGAGTAATAAACAATACTAGTCAGTATGTTTGGTATGGTTAATAGCTTAGTTAATTGTTTTGATTAGCTCTTGGTCTTTGCAATTAAAGAGAATATTATCTCTGCATAGCACTTCATTTAGCTTTGACAGCATATTAACCTATCAGTGTTCAGTGTAATTTAGTTAAGCGTGGCTGAGCTTCTTTCTTCCTCTGTCAAAGCTAAATAGATGGCACTAGAGATTTTTGCAAGAGCTATTGTCTGTCTCAGGTTCCTTCACTACTCTGCAGTAGAAAGCAGCCATAAATTTGTTTTCGCTGTCTGCTTATGGGCTCATCCTACAGAATCCTTAGAATGCTACCATGCTAACAGTATTTGGGATGAACAGTATTTACCATGCTAACAGTATTTGGGATGAACACTTGAGGAATGTTAAGTGTGACCAGGTTGCTCTTCATTTGGAGAAACAACAGCAACTTCTTAATTGTGGCAGATGAGTGCTTCTGGAAGACCAGAACAACCATAGAGGTTTATGGGAGTACCTCAGCTACTGTGGGTCTAAGCCTTGTTTTTTAAATTGTCTTCTTTTTGTCGTAGTTTGTGTCAGGCTGAATAAGCCATGCAGGATGGGAATACAATGTAGGGAGGGAAGGAATTAAAAAATTCAGCACTTCAGTGCACTAAAAAGCTATGTGCTTGGCAGTCACCTTGTTTCCGTCTGTTACAACTACATTGACTTTTACAGGGCTAGAATTTTTGCACAGAATCCTGTTGTAAAAAGCCAGGTTAATGACACTGTCCTTCTACTAAAAATCCTTATTCTTCTGGGACAGTTCACAGGGAAACAGATGTCAAATATATTTGTATATTTATTACAGCCTTCAGAGTACCATGGCTGAATTAATCCAGACTGCTGAATCTGAAAGAAATCTGTTACTGAGGAAGGTGGACTGTTTTGAGGATATGTCAGATACCACTGAGGGTTTATGATGACTGCTGCAGTAATTCAGAGTAGTCTCTTTCTGTTTCTCATCTTCACTGATGTTCCATATTACCTGTAAGTTTATCTAAGCCTATGGAGGTAATGAACTAGAGAGGGTATAATTGCTTTCCTTATGCGTCTTTTCTTGACTGTGAACTTGAGATGAGTCAAAACCAGTAATAAATGTAATAGCCTTGTTGAGTAAAGACAGGTGAATTTAAATGACTCACACCTGAAGAACAGCCTGCATATGTCTCCTGATTGGATAGAGTGGATATACTTAGCCCTGTATCATTGACATCTGTAGTGCGTTCTTGACACATTCTGGTCTTACAAAACCAAACACTGGTTTATTTATGTTGTAACTTTAGCTCATTATCAAGTCAGAAGGAAATGCAGAGAAATTTATACTGCTGTGTACAGTTTCTTGTTTTTCTCCCAGTTTTTATCTCTTAATTGCAAATCTTCTTGTTTCCCTTTGCCCATCACAATCTCAGAAATATGTGCCTTGTTAAAAAACACAAAATAAGCTAACATGAGTTAGATGAGAAAGAACCATGATATTTTCCAAATATCAAGTGAAAGTGAAGCATAGCATGGTTCACATGACACTCCATCATTAAATTAAGAAGTTCTAATGAAAATAATTGAGCAGTGGCTGCCCTTTCTGTATCACTTCTGTATGGCCCATTAATTTCAGCAAGTCTATGTGAGTCACTGTTACCAACTTCACAAAGATAATCAAGCATTAATCTTACATCAGTAGCTCATTATTTTAAAACTCAACTTATTTTATGACCAGTAGGTTGACTTGGAGGATCTAACAGAGTGCTTCTTGGGTTTTAATGAGTGACAAGTTTTACTTTAGAACTGAATGAAATGACAGAGTTCTGACAGTGTATTTTAATAATGTTACCCTTAGCACTTAATAATTATAAATTTCTCCAAGGGAAAAATATTAATCTTTTCATCTGTTTCTGTTTGGACTTGAGAATTCCCCAAAAATATAATCATAATATTTGTAGGAATTAGAGCTGATGATATTTCAGCAATACTTCAATAGTAGCTGAACTGCCTGCTGATTGAATGGGTTATTGACAATAACTAAAGTACAGCTAGTAAATCAACTAAACTCAGGAATTCTAGTAATGATGCAGTTGTCATTTCTGAATTGTACTTCAGTTAAAATTAAATCTTTCCAAATGGGCAGACTTTGGTGAAATCATATCACTGCTCAGTTTCTGAAAGTTGATTTCTACCGAAGGGATGTTGAAACTATGTAAAACAAGTATCAACAAAGTAACGTTTTTTGAACAGATGCCCCATCTGAGTTTGATCCTGGAAGTGGAGTCACTAAGTGTGGGGTGGATACCTCTATAGCATTTCTGGGGCCTAAGCAAAATGGGAGCTTATGGGCCCCAAGAGTGGGATGAGGAGAACCTAGGGAATGTTGGTCTGGTCGTAACAACAGCACTTATGAACAGATAAATCAGACTGGCAGCAGGTCATGCCACTGCTGCTGTGAGATGACTTATAATATGGCTTAACTTTCTTACTATCCCAAAAGAGTACGGATGCATCTCAACAGGATATGATACCCCACAGGACCAGGCATTATTAGCCCAGGCTAAAACTTGGATAGTATGGATGATTGCACACTAATACTTTGGCTAGAAAACTAGCCCTGCTTCATTTACTAATATAAATGTGGCCAACCATGCCAGAAGAAAACTACTTCAGTTTTATTTTAGATTCAGAATGTGTGCAATTGAAATGTGCATCTGAGCCTGGAGTTGTGTAAAGAGGAATAAAGACCCTAAAAATATGTATTTGTAGGCAACAAAAATCCAGCATAATGCTGATCCAGGAAAGTGTTGAATTCATTCCTTCAGATGAAATTTCTGATGATCATTGATCATTGGGTGATATAAGGAAACCTCAGGTGCCTATCTGTCTATCTGACTGTCCAGCTGTATAGATACCGGTCTGTGTAAACTTACCTTAGCAACTCAGACATCTTAGCCTTCTGCATATTGTAATGGCAACCAAATGGATGAATTCAAATGTGATTAATGTATCATCAAGGTATTAGGGTTATGCAGCTATTTGCAATAAAGTGCACTTCTCAATTTCACCTGCTAAACCTTTAAATTCTGCCTAGGACTAAAAGGACATAATTGAATTAATCTGCTCCTAAAAGTATCATTAAGTTGGTTGCTAAGAGCTGTGAAATGTCTTCACAAAAGTGGCAAGAAAACCACCTAAAGCAAAAATATGAGCACCTTGGGAAGTAAATAATTTCATTAGAATGCTCGTGAAAAGTAAATTTGATTGCACACAGTGATTACATGAAGTAAATGGTTAGCTAGTACTGTTCAGTGTATCTTCTGTGTTTCTGAGGGATTTCCAAATATGTTACCTAAATCATTACAGAACAACTATGCTAGCTTGGCTGTGATGTTGATAGAGGTTATTTTAAGTCGCTGTGTATGGCATGCAGTACTTAGATATGACTGAGACTTGCATAATTTGATTTTCACAAATTCCTCCTCGTAAAGACCAGGTTTTGCTCATTCCAAAACTAGACAACGTTGGGGTCACATTTTCAGCCAGCCTTATAAGAATTTTTTGGTCTTATATGATTATTCATAACCAAACGTTTCACTGGGCAACTTGAAAAACATGAATTTTACTGAGAGGTGGTACTAGTTTTACTGTATTTCTCAGAAACTGTAGGACAGATACATGCTGTGAGAACTCAGAAGCAGAATTTCTAAAATTTGTGAATCCATGTTTATTAGGGCTTAATGTAATCCACTATCCTTATCATTTTGTAGTTTATCACTTTCTTCTTCTGTGGCATATGGTAAATGTCTTGAAGAAATTTTTCTGTGACAGGTTGACAAAGATGTTGGTTTCTGATGCACATTATTACGTAGACTGCAAAGGGATGTAAAAGCTTTTGGCTCACATGCTCATCAGTTATCAATGATTTCCACATTCGTATCAAGAAACAGGATCTTAGATTCAAAAAAGACAAGGACTGTGAAATGGAACTGAGTGCAAGCTCACACTGTCCTGCTCAGAAAACACACTTATTTTATAATGGTAATATGTTATATCTGTCTTACAGGAGTTATAATTTCATTAACTAGAGTGTTATTATGACTTAATTAACAAGACTATTATCAGCAACTATAGACTAAAAGGCAAGCAGTGCTTCAGAACTGAAAGAATTAAAAACGTTGTGTTTTCAGTGAAGCTGCACAGCAACACTTGCACAGTAAAAAGTAACAATAGTGTAGTATTTATATCAAGAACCAAAATATAAATTAGTTCAATCCATTTCCATTGTCCAAAGTCACTGAAAATAAAAAGTAAGAGCTTAAATGAAAACATGTAGTCAGAACTGGGAAATTATATATTTAGTTTTTTTAATGTTTGCACTGTACTTAAAATACTCTGCCAAACATTTACTGCATTTGCATTTGATACAGCTTGGTGAATCATTATCCTGCAAGGGTAGTTATATAATGGATTGCAAAGAAGTCATATATACAGTGCACGACGATTCACACCTTGTATTGTATATAAATGTATTGTATCTATTTATAAATAAACCTTTATTGCATTTATGGTATTGGCAATCCGTAAAGTGTATTTTTGGAGAGTCCTAGTCCTTTTCATTACAATGGGCATTTTGGATATACTCCTAGAATAGGTATGAATAAATATTTTAGTGAAAAAAAGGTCTGATTTGCTGATAGTGTTTCAGGGCAAACAGTAGATTAGTTTCATTTAGTTTTTCTCTTTCCAGAATATGTTCCATCACTTAATTCAAGTGTTTGTATGCTTAAGCCTAGTCTGTCCCTAAGAGGGAAATTAATCTTCCAGGCAATGAGGAGTGACCTGGGTAACCCTGGAGAGCAGGGAAGTTGACACTAACCGGTTGAGACTAGTAGTAATCTCATGCTGTGCAGAAGGTCTAAGTGAACAGTCTGCAAGGTTAATGTGTTAGTACTTCAAGACGGTGTCCTAGGGAAAAAAAGGAGATAATTAACTTGCCCAGAGCCGCAGGCTATTTTGTGTTTCCGCTGTCATTATGATGCTAGAGATAGACTAAACTCTTTTGAGAGTCTGTGATCTGATGAATTATAAAGGCTCAAATCAGAACAGCACTTGCCTGTGAACTTAATGCAGTTAAACAGCAGTAGAGCAGAGGGGTGTCCTGAAACTTACCTGGTGAAGTGTTTTTGACTCCTGGTAGCACAAATGGTAACTTTGCTTAATGTGCTACTTTCCCAGCATCAGTGGGATAATACACAACAAATTTACAATTTGTATTATTTGCAATGTTAACCATCATATCCACAGTAGCTTTTGTTGTTGTGGTTGTATGCTGGGATGAATATGTTGTTTTAAATTGGAATAAGATTTTGTGTAAAAGAATAAAAGGTTAAGCTCTTGAAAGAAAGACTACAGTTTTCCTTTAAGAAGAGTCTAGAACAAAGAGAAATAAAATACTAAGATGCTTTTGTTGTACTAATAGAGACACTAGATTTTAAAAAAACCCCAATCATCCAACCAAGCAAAACCAACAAAAATAACCCACAGCCCTCACTGTATTCCCTCCCTGAAATACTGAGTGGTTTCGGCAGCAGCTATCAGTTGAGGAAATATGAAAAAAAGGTGAATCTGGTAATTCATTTTATTCATCGTGTGTGTGATACTGCCAAAAGAGATTCTGAGTGGTGTAGAAATTAAAGGCTATCAATATTCTGGTGACATCAGGATTGCTGGTTCCATCTACTGATAAATGTAATTACTTTTGAGTTAGCAATTGAGTACTCTGGCTCAGATAAAAAAAAATAGCCTTATCTTAATCCCATGAAGGCAGAAGTGATGCCAATGAGTACACTAAAACAGCTACGTCCTAATAGGAGCATGAGGGGACTGATGGGACTATTAAGAAGAGTCATTGATCTTTTTTCCACAATGCTCATCTGTACATCAAGTCTGTGTTTCAAGGAAAGCCTCCTCAGCCATAGCTCTCCTTTGCTGGCATGTTGTTCACATGTAGCCTTAGGGTTTGGCTTGAGGAATAATACAATGTACTTCCTGCAGACTGGTTGTTCAGAAGCCTTAGGGTTTGGCTTGAGGAATAATGCAATGTACTTTCTGCAGACTGGTTGTTCAGGAAACAGCTTAGAAGGTCAAATCCTGAAAAAAAGATTAGCAAGGTACATTTATTGATAACACTCAGGGAGAGTTTTAACTAAACACAAGTCCTTGCATAATTTTAATTTTGTTGCTTTATAAGATCTTTGTTACTCTTTCACTGAAACCAGACCAATTTTACAAGTTCACTTGCAGGTTTTTTTCTGATAATAATTAAAATTTATTTTAAATAAATGGATTTAAATTACAGTATTCCCGTTGTTCCTCTTTAGCTGCCTTCCTTATACAGTTTTCCCAAATGATTCTGTGCAATTTTGCCTGAAAACTTCCTACATTTTAAATAAATGGATTTAAATTACAGCATTCCCGTTGTTCCTTTTTAGCTGCCTTCCTTATACAGTTTTGTGCAATTTTGCCTGAAAACTTTCTAAATGAAGCAAGGGCAAGATAGGGCCAAATTTGACCTAGGCAAAATCAACTGTTGTTTGGGAGACTTTGCCATGCCTCCCCAACCCAGCAGCCTGGAGAGCCAAGCTGACTCCTTCTAGCTCCCCTGAGAGTTACAGGAAGCAGTGGTTTCAGTGGACAAATAGGTGAAGTCATTTGTGGTTATGGGATAATGCTGTTTCCATTATTGTCATCCTTTGGGCATATTGCTAGGAGCAAGGATAGTGGTTCAGAGCTCTACAAGATTTCTGTCCCTCTCTTTCTGGCTTCTCTTTCTGTGGCAAAAGTGGTTCATCCTGGGGCAGCAATATTTAGTTTTTGCCTACACAGTTACCAAGAGTATTTTGGTTTTGCCATGATGTCTTGAACTAGCTTTTCACACTGGCATGTCACAGCTCCTACCACAGCTAATCAAACATTTTTCTTCAAAAGTAGCATGCATTCTGTCATGGATGTCTGGTCTCCTAGATTGCTCTGATTGAAAGCAACCATCTTCTTTAGTACAATGCCAGGCCTTTTCAGGCATTTTGTCATGACAGTTACATAGTTTAGGCACAGCCTGACACTCACATACATTTTCCATGTCATGCTGGCAGATGTACATTGAGTATGAACTGACTTTTCCTTGCTCACAGTACTTGTCATGCTTCTGATCACAACTAACTATATTTCTATTTTTTATGAGCAAATAACATTTCAATAACTATTTGCAGAAACCTGTAGGACAAATAATGCAAAATAAATATAGGTCACATTCTGACATTACTCTGTATGCAAAGCTGCTTCATTGATTTGTGAGAGATTTATTATGGGATAATCTGCTTTATAAAATAATACCACAAAAAATACATAGTCAAGGTACTGGTCATAGACTCTGAAGCTTTAATAAAATCTATATTCCTCCCAGGCAAGGAGTAGAGAAAAAGTAAACCAGTAATTCAGTATATGTGATTCACTCAATCTGTGTACATATGTATTATGCACATTTAATTTTCTTCATTTGAGAACACTTTTGAGAAGGAATCAGTCTCTTGTAAATGGTAGTGCCATTTTTTCCTCTTTATATCTTTATATTTTTTTTACCGCTATGGACAAATCTGTAATAAAGCCAACTACATCCTGTTTAACAAATCACCAAAATAACCAGTTTAAATACTCCCTGTGTAGAACACATTTGGTTTGCTTTTTTTTTATTTAACATTGATTAAGGATGAGGATTAATAAGGAAAAGTTAATAGGTTTACTTTCTTGAAAGAAGGACCTAGTCTTTCAGCTGTCACCTCTTTCTGCAACTATTGTTGACCAAGTCTTCCAATGATCAATGTGGAACGGCATCACTTGCATTTAATTAAGATTTCACTGTTTTTCCTTCAGTGTCCTAGCCAAATAATATGTATAAGTCAGTAGAGAAAGTAGAATTCTGAAAATGTTCTTTAAATCTGAAGGACCTGTTTACAAAGTCCCTGTCCCTCTTTGTTTGACAAGGCTTTCTTGACGTCAAGGCATTAAGAGGTTGAAATCACAACAGAAGATTAAGTGGATATCTTTCTCATGTTAAGAAGCTGTGATGTGTGTTTATTATTTAATTTTGTGAAAAAAGCCCCACTTTTATTTTTGGCTTGCTATTGAATTATTTCTCAAGCACAATGTGGAATCACTTTGTCCTCATGCCTTGCCGTATAGAAAATAAATAAATAATTTTGTCATTCTCCTTGGTGTTTTTTTTAAGTAAAGTGGCTTCACCACAGCATTAACATGTATCTCTGAATGGTGCTACTGACGAAGAGAGCTGCAGGCAAAAAAATACACATTTCCAATTGTCCATAAGGGCAATGAAGATAAAAAGCCTGAAGAGACCACAAATTTATAACATAGAGCAAATCATTACTTTCTAGCTGTGTTGCCTTGTTTGTGAGGCCATAATTACATACTGATTACAGCTGGAAAAAAAAGTTTCTCCATCCTGAGTGGTAATTAATGTATTACTTTGTTTCACTCCCATCCCTTTCTTTTGCTCTTTCTGAATATTATCAGATCTATTTTAGGTTTTAACATAGCTTTTGGGAAACATAAATTTCAAAATATTGTTTACATTGCTTGCAATGATGGTCATGTTGTGAATTATATATCAGCTAGTATATATTGCTAACTAATTAACTTAGTGTAACTGTGCATGGCCCCATGAGATTGGAGAATGTTAAAATGAAAGGCTGACTACAGCTTCCCTGAGCTACATGATCTCAGTTGTGTTTGAATTTTTGTCCCTTCAGGTGCCCTCTCATCGATGAAATTAAAATGGAGAACATCAGAATCATTCTATTGTAAATAAGCTGTAAATCTGCTGTAACAGAAATTAGTACAGTTTGTCTTAAAAAAAAATAAATTCTTGTCCTTACCTCTCTGACATTCTCACATTGCACAAGATTTTGAGACAAAATTAGAGGGGCTGTACATCACCCTTACTCAATTGACTTCCATTGGAACTGAGCTGATTTAGGCCAGCAGAAGAGGTCAGTGCCAAGAGCTCTGATTGCTCTTAGTCAGGAAAGAAGTCACTTGCAGATCATTAGGATGGCTTAAAAATGATCTTACCAAAGTACATTTTGCCTTTTCTTTCTATTTTTTTTAAGAAAAAAACAGTGAGTGAGCTTTCTACTGATTAAAATGTTTGAAATGTATTTAAAATGAGACCAGGGCTCTCATCATCACTTTCCATCAGTAAACCTTTCATTCCCCCCAGCTGTCACAGAATTCCAGGCTCATGGGAGTGAATGAAAAAGTCAGTTACACAATTCTTGCACTGTATGATGCAGTAGTCACAATTAAAAGCGTCCAACCTCGCAACACCAAATGTATTGTACCCCTGTCTATGTAACATGTCCTTAGAGATGCAGATATCTTAATGGTGAGGTCCAATATAATGATTTTTTTTCCATGCAAATTCACTTGGTTTTCTGTTTGTTTTGAACTGTTCTTAATCACCTAAGGGCTGAGAGAGAAATCAACAAAAGCCCCCACTGTCAGAGCTGTTGCTACCCAAACCTGCCTTTTGGGTCTGGAGACAAGGCTAGAGGGAGGTAATTCATCACCTGGGATGTCACCAGAACTCCCTTCTAAATGAGCACAGTGTAGACTGTTACGGATTTCCACATACTCATCTGTGAGACCACATGCACCTCTGCATATGCATATGTACATAGGCACTTGGGATTGTTCAGTAGCATTGACTAAAACATTTTTGGTGCAGTGGCATATTAATATTGGATCGTGATATGTTTCAAGTTGGAAGGAAGTTCAGGAGGTCTCTAGTCCAACCTCCTGTGCAAAAGAGGGTCAGTTTGAGGTTGAATGACTCAGGACTTAGTCCAGTCAGGTTCTGAAAACCTCCAAGGATGGGGAGAGACTGCATGTCTTCTCTGGACAGCCTGTTCTGCTGTCTTAGCATCCTTACTGGGAAAAAAGCTTTTAACAGTCTAAACCTCTTGTTTCATGTTATGTCCATTATGTTCTCTTGCACTGTGCACTGTTGTGAAGAGTATTGGCTCATCTCCCTGTTTGGATTTGCTGTTTGTGGGACTTGACCCCCAAGCCATTGCTTTTCAAGACTGAGCAAACCCATATGCCTCATCCTTTCTTCACAGGGCATGTGATCCAGTCCCCAGAACATCTTGATGTCTGTCTGCTGAACTTGCTCCAGTTTATTGATACATTTCTTATAAACAAGGGCTCAAAACACATCTGCACATCCAGTGTACTGGTGAAACACATCAGTCTGTACACTAAAGGTTATGATATGAGTTATAAGAATAAGGAGAAATGAAACAACCTTGGTAAAATGAGATCAAACTGCACTTGGTAAATTGGAACATGAACTGCACAAGATGTGGCATTCTGCAGAGGAGTTTTGATTTATCCAAAAGTATATCTGTAATTGTAAAATGTGTTATAAGAAATTAGATGGGAGTGTTTAAGTTTTGTTCAAGATCAGGTGAAAAATGCCTTTTGACCATCCTTAGGTTGCTAAAATACACTTATGATAATATAATGGCTATTACAGGTGTTCTTATTTTAATCATAATATCAGAACACCTAAAAAGTACATTTTCATTTGATTTCAGTGTGCATGAAAACAACTGAGCAGGTACTCACTGTCTCAGTGTTACAGTTACATGCACAAACTATTAAAGATCTGCTTTTTAAGGTACATATTGCCAGCAGGCTCAGAATACTCTTAAGATACTGTACACTGAATTGCAAGTCTGAAGCCTTACTGTGCTAATAGCTGTTCATGCTAGGGGATTTGCTGATATAGGTATGTAAAATCTGGCTATGTGAGTACCTTCTACCAAGAGAAAGCCTGTGCTTTACCAGTACTTTGCATATTTATTATGTTATTATTATTAATGTACTCGCACATAAAGGAGAGGTTTGATTCCTGAGAAATGCTTAATCACTAAGACATTTAAGCAAACTAAGGGTATTGGGTGTCTATATACTGTGTTAAACTCAGTGTAAATTTGGTGGACTCAGGTTTATTTGTTGGATTCATCCCCTGTGAGTAACTGAACTTATTTGCACAGTGAATTCTCATGGCCCTTGGAAGAGGGGAAGGGCCCCCAAATCCTCAAGGCAGCTCTGGGTGTAGCTGTGTGAAATAACTTCAGATACTTGTGAGCGTTTAGTTTTAAAGGTGTTGATGCAGTTAAGGATGTTTGTTGCTACTTTTTAATATGAGGTGCCTGAAGTGTACTGTGGGGGACCTTTATAGTTTTCTGGATGTTGTTTGTTGCTTAGTCACAAGCATCTTCTTCAGCACCATCTAATTTAGCATGTCTCAGCCAAGGTAATTCTCAAATTTGCTGCAAAAGCTCTGACAGCATATCTACTTCCCCCACCTCCAAAATACCATCTCCAGACAAGTGTTTTCCTCCTCTCTCCTCAGCTCTTTGTAGATAATTGTCCTGATTCACACAGAGGGAGCAAGTAGAGCAAATTGATTCTCTGTATCTGAAAGGGACAGCACTGCCAGTGAGGGGATTTTTCTTCAAGTTGCTGATTGTCACCGTTTTGCCCTGGTGAGGATGGGATATGTGCAGATGTAAGAGTTCTGCCAGTGGAGTGTGTACAGCCAACCTGCTAAAGGAGCAAACACCTGTAATGTCCCTAATTTAGCAATGAAGCCAATCAGTTCTAATTAGTTTGTGATTAAAGAACTAGCTATCTTCTAGGCTGTGTGAAGTGTAGTGTTTGTGAGCAAGCTATCTTTCAGTTTTAGACTGAAATCCCCTTCCAGAAGCCAATTGTCCATGTCCTGTTCATGGCATCAAGGAGTTCATTAACTAGCTGCTTAGTTCTAATTTATAGTGCTCTTATTTTTATCAGGTCCTGAAAAAATACCTTTAATTAGACTAGTGGGGAAATGACAGATTTTCACCTGTGGAAAATCTGTGTTTCAGCTGTTGTCTACACAGCTTGTAGAACAAAATGATGTTTCACCATCCTCAGTAAATATCATAACTTTGACAGTAATACATGATAAAATTATAGCCTATAGCAATTCAAAGCTCTCGAACCCATGCTTTCCATTTTGACTGTCAAAAATTGCCCCTTGTCTTACAGGAAAATAAAAAATTGAAACAAAAAATACTTAATTTTCTATGACCACATAGCATTTTCCCTGCTGGTTACACTAAGTGGAATCAACTGTTTGTTTTCCTCATCATGCCCTACTTCCTGCAGTATGATGGGATCATTAAACTGAGACTCAGAAGGAAGAGACAGTAGATAGGGCAAATGGAAAAGTTAATGCAACATTTTCTTCAGCTTTTAATATTGTAAAATGTTACTATTGGATCTTTTATATGCTTAAATTGGTAGTTGTCCCTTTGCTGTAAAAAGTATGCTTTCATTACCTTCCTTTTCAGTTGGAGTTGAAAAAATCCTCTCATTGCTCCTTCCTGAAAAAACCCACTCTGTTTCCACAGGCAGAGTCTGTCAAGCTCCAAAAATTTCCTCTTGGAAGTTTGATACTGTGAATGCAAACCCAGTAGTAACTGAGAGTGAAATTATTTTAAGATTCAGTATTACATTTATTTTCATTTCACATTGGTTTTTGTTGCATTTGTCTTAAGATCTTGTCTCCTTACCAGTAGCATGCAGCCCTGTGAATTAATCCAAATGTGACATATGTTGCAAGTCAGTCCTTGCAATAACGGTGAGGAAATATAACAACTGAATTTTTGTTCTGCTGGATCTGAGTCTCTGTCCACAGAGTAGCTGACTAAACAGCAGATAGTGTGTGAGATACTGTTTTATATTAGCAGTAGGCTGTATCTGAGGACTGCAAAATTGTCACAGAGACCAGCAGCAAAATGTGATTGAAGAGCACTGGGGTGGTAACAGGGTAAGTGAAGGAAAATAACACAGGCCATCAAGGATGAGCAGGAGGGATGAGTTGAGTGGGCTAGTGACTGGGTGAATCTCAGGCCTTGGGTTAAGGCAGCAGCACCTGGGAGTGAGTGGAGTATGTTGGAACAAGATAAGCTAAATAGTGGAGGAGAAGCCATTCTTTCATGGAAATACCACAGTGAGAGTATTCAAGGCTTGACAAAAGGGATATTTTGTTCATAAAACTCTGTTTAAATTCAAGATTTAGACTCAAGGAAAATACTTTAGACAAGGAAAAGGTTCAGGCTTTGGGTTTTTTTAAAATTTATTTTAATTTATCTTGCACAACTCTAGTTCTGCAGTAGTTAACTATGTAGTCTAAGCTAGTCACAGAAGAAAGTCTGATCAGGGGAGCATTTCAACTTGTTTTCCTAGATGCTTATTTTTGGAGAGGGTGAATAAATAATGTCTTTGGAAACAAAAGGTTTTCTTTAGGTTAAACAATTAGCTGTTAGATCACTAAAGTTGCATGAGATTCATCCTACCTAACCAACTAACTGCAAATAAAATGAGATGATGAAAGCTCCCTTTCAGGAGCAACCAAAGTTATTCAGTACTTCATGTGAAATTATAGCATCAAAACAGATAGTCTGAGTGGGAATTCACAGTGCATTCCAAATCTATATTTAAATTCTCTGCATAAACAAGCTATCAAATATTCATTGCAGAAATGGCCCTGATAGGATGTTGCTGCCCCTTAGCTTGCAGACTTCAAGACAAGCCAGAGCAGACATTCATCACACATTGTCCTCATTTGATGCAGGAGCAGATAGTTCAGCCCAGCACTCCAATATCAGAGAAAAGGCTTCTACATGAAGCTCCTTCCATTGGCTCAACTGAAGAGGCCTTAAATTTCTACAGAAGGATTAGTAGCAAGTATATATTGGTGATGAGAGGGTCGCGAAAACTTCTCAAACTGCTCCTTTGGTAAATAGCTGACTATGAGCACTTTGCAACCTGCATTGTTCTGCTTTTGTGGAGCTTCTCATCAAACTAAAGAAAAATGCTTAAAACCTCTGGTCAGTAGCTGTTAATATGATTAGCTTAGGTGTTGCAATATTTTTTGCGAAGTCTTACTGTGTCTTTACTCTTTAGTCTCCAAATAGACACATAGCAAATAATGGTCACAAATACTTCAGAAAATGATGTGGTTGGATACCTCTTTGTCTGTTTATACTTCCAACAAGTGGTTTCCAATTGCAAAAAAGGCCTTTCTTAACCATGATGTCAATCAAGTTTGTGAATAAATATAATACTTCTGAGGACAAAAGTCCCTTGAGTTTCCAGTCTGAAGCTTAAACTTAAAAGCTCTCACAGTCAATAAGCAGAGGAAAGGATTTTTATACATACTGCTGTTATGCACCGAAGGTCCTCTGAGTTTAAATACTAACAGACAATGAATAAATTCAGTTGCTTGTACTGAATCTTTCCTCTTGCTGGTAGCCATTGCTGTAGGCCTTGGAGTTATACACTATATAACTCTATATGCATTAGAAATGCTTGCAGCCTGTGGGGTTTTAGAGTGGTATCAGTTATTTCCACCTATGTGCCTGGAGTAGCACACAAACAATTCCTTCCCATAGTTAGGAATTCCCATGGGTAATCTGTGGTAGAAAATACAGGTTCTATTTACATACTTGCCTCAGATCTTACTCGTTTTAAACTTGAGAAATCCAGCAAAATATTTGATTGTCTGTCTATGCTAACACTCACCTGAATACTGACGCTGTTCTGAGAGAAATATAAATAGGTATTTCTTCAAAACTTTGTGTTCTTGCTTATTATGCATACCCAAAGTGTGCTAGGCTATTGGGGAGCAGGACTGTATTGCTTAGCATGTCTTTTGATACCAGCTATGAAATGAAAAAGATACAGAGCTGTGGCAAATTTTCATAGACTTTATAGAAGTTAAAGCAGGATGAAGCCTGAGAAATGCTTCCACATTACTGCTGCTATTAATGAAAATATTTATATTTATGAGTACAGAACTTCAAAGTAGAGTCAAAAAGTTTGATCTAACTTTGAGAGTTAAAGTTCAAATAAAATATAAAATGTCTTTGCTAAGGTAGTTGTTAGATCTCTGTGTTAGCAAACAGTAAGCAACTTTTCTGCTTTATCCTCATGCTATTTTGTTCAGAAAGCTCATCTAAAACTTTTGACATGGTTTAATTATGACAAACACATCTCTTTTTATAACATAATAAAACCATTTTTCCTGAACCATTTTGATTTGGTGAAAAATCGCTAAAACAAAGTTTCTTACTCACAAATCAAGCTGACAACTTTTGAGGCTGAAATTCCCTATTATTTTTTTAGAATTTAGGAAATGATAATTAATGGTAAAACTCATGGTTTTATATTTGAAACAGAATTTCATATGTTACTATGTACTGATATATGTAAAATAAAATCTTAAATCTGACAAACGTATAAATTGACCTTGTGCATTGAATTTTTACAAGTAAAACAAAATAGATATAATTAGAGGATTTTAAAAATGCAATACTACAATAGGATAGACTCAACTGCCTTACTTTAATATGTGCTAAAACTAGAAATATACAAGAGTGATAGAGACAGTGGGTCACTGACACCTCTGATCGTTATGTGGTACAAAATTTGCAGAAGTATAAGACTCGAAAAAACCTGAGATGTAATCTCTGATTTCGGTATATTTTCTAAAATAAAAAGAGGATGAACAAGAGGGGGCCTGAGCCATACTTAAATGATCATATAAATATTTAGGAAACCTGCAAAATACATGGAATTATTATATAGGAATCTTTGCAAAAGTTGACTGTGGTTTGCTCTCTCTGGCATAAAACCTGGAGAAAATCTAACAAAACCTATTGTGATGTCAGATTTATTAATTGCTGGAGATTCTTGCTGAGTAATGCAATAGTCTCTCTCCCTTTTATTTAAACTTCTACAGTGTCTTTTTTTTTATATGCAGGTATTTTCTGCAGCTATGTGCTGCCAGGTTGTTGTCAGCCATCTTGCAGCTAGGAAGTGAACTGGTATAGGTGAGCAATTCTCTACCAGAGCACCAGTTTTAGAGGTCAAGAGTCTTCTGGCAGTAAAATTAGTAATGCTGTGTCTGCAGTTTTGAGCTGCAATCTGTTTATAATGAGGACATAGAACTTTTAAAAATGTTATACCCAGCTTTGAGATTTGTTCACACCAAATATTATAGTCCTACATAGGCAATTCTGTTGATACTGACTAGTGATGTGCCTGAAAGAAATATTGTTTATCCTACTGTATTTTTTGATACACCTTTTCTTTTAAATGCATGGTGGTTGGCAGAAATCATATCCCATGGTGTCTCCTTGTTATTTTAATGCAGTCATTACTGTTTAGCTTAACATACACATCATAGGAAGTCTTGGCTCTGCAAGATATTTTACACTGTCACTGTTAGGTGTAGCAGACTCAGGTTTTAAATGTTCGGGAGTTCCGAGTGCCTGTGTTCTCTGACTCTAGACACTGTTTCAAGGAGCTATAATTAAGCAATGTGAAGGCATTAATTAGAATAAGGAAAGTTTTGCACTGGTAACATTCAAACTGTTGTTAGGGATTCTCTTAAAGCACATAAATGAGGAAAAAAAGAATCTTCTATTTAGCAAGGCAACGTTAGTTTGCCTTTCTAAGAGAAAACACTCTAGATAATGTCAGATATGCTAATAGGAACAAAACACCCCAATATAACTAGTATAGTGGTTTAATTCCACTTTGATATATACATTGTGCATTTGTTAGAAGTATTTCGCTGAAACAAATGTCCAATTTACTGTGAAGTTCAGAAAAATGTTACGGTATTCCAATGAAAAATGTTTGTGGGCAGGGCAAGAATTTAAAAGATTCTTCACTTACAGACTGAGGCAAATAAAAAGTTAATTCTTCATTTATGGTGGTGTTAAAGTGAAAATTATTGATGCATATTCACTTTAGGTGAAATGTTCTTATTTTTCTGTTTTCTGTTGGAAAAGAGTTTATTAGATGTGAGGTTTCAGCCCAGTTCTGAATAGGAAGTCTTTTTTAAGTCTCTGTGTTACTCTAGGGATTGAAAAACTGTTTGTTTCTCAGACTTTTGTTAATTGGTCTTGCTGTTTTGTCATTTTTTGATTTTGTGTTGGGTTTTGTTTGTTTGTGAGTTGGTGTAAAGAGGCATAAACCCCAAATAACTACATCAAGGGCTAGTTCAGTAAATCACAAACCCACATCTATCAGTTGTTGGAGGACAGTCAAACTGCTTCATTTCACTGTCACTGCTTCTACAGTCTCAATTTTCTTTTTGGAATGGCTGAGAAATTGATGTAATCCTTAGCTTCCTCTCTGAATTGCTTTCTAAACTGACACCATACTATTACAGAGAAGCCGCAGGTTTTGTGATGCTCTCTGCAAACTAACTCATGCACTAAACAAGCATCACTCTTACCATGCAGCTATTAGGAAACTCAGCTCCCCCCACCATAAAACTATATCATGCCCTTAAGTTTGAGTAACAGAAGATGATGATCTGCATTATTTGTTCAGAGAGATCAAACCGTATAATGTGTAAAGAAAACAGCTGAATAATCAGGAAGACTTCAGTGGGAG
>NW_008650982.1:73037-127619 GCF_000695815.1 Acanthisitta chloris | reverse complement strand
AGCCTGCTGAAATGACTTACAGTTAGAGATGCCAGCTTTCGGAGGAAAAAACTGTTGCTGCAAAGATGGGAAGTTCTAACCAATTCTGGCAAATAGAGGACAATCATGTCTGAGCTGAAGAGTAGTGGGAGACCACTTACAAATTGCTGTGAGTTAGTTGTGATAGCAATTTGCCCACACAAAAGATCAATTGCACCACAATAATATTTATCTTTTATTTCATTTGCTTCCAAGTGTGGCTTAAGTAAAATTGTTTTGTGAGCCAAGTAATGGGGATAAATAATTTAGCAGTGAGTGAAAAATGTGAATTGTAACCATGAACTGATATCACTAGATATCCAAAATCCAGACTTGTCAAAACAGAAGTTTGGAAAAAAACTCCAACAGTTGCAGAGATGTACCAACTGCCTTTGAGCTGTCTTTGAACAGCAATATACATGCACAAGCATATATAACAAAGGCAGGTAAAGGAAAACAAATACAATAAAAGCTTCTTATGAATAACCATTTTGCCTGATACCATTTTCATAATAATTTTTATTGTAATTTTTTTCTCCCTCCTGCTGCATTACTTGTCCTCCCCTTATTTAAAGCATCCTTTCAACATTGTTCCACTCTGAAGCTCTAACCAGCTGTTGTACACAATGTCCTCGACTTCCACCTTTTGTCTTCAAGTAACATAAATTCAGATTTTAACTAGATATAGGGGATGGAATCTAAAAAATATAAAAATAATCATGAGAGGTAATGTAGGTTGCATTTTTACGTAAGTTGCTTTCAGTGATGCTAAATGGAAACAGAAAGATTCGTGAGACAGAAGGAATGGGATTGCTCTGAAATGTTAATAGAACTGGTGATTTTCAGAAACAGGGCAGTTATATAAACATGTGGTTTTTTTCCCTCTATATCACAAGTTTAAAACCAGGCATATCCATTTGCCTGTATAGAACTTTTTTATATTCTTGAGAGAATAATGTCTAGGAACTTTGTTCTGAAGTTTTCCTGTTGTCATGGACTTACATGTGTGCAGAAGTTATTTCTACTTATACTTTAAGGGTATCTAAAACTTAGATGAATTACACAACATCTATCACCTAGCAGATTAGTCCTCTGCTGGTGGAATCAGCAACTTAAGTTTCTGTCTCTCAGGTGATACCATCATCCATGTGTGAATTCATTATCTTGGCTACATTACATTAATCCTTATTTACTTACTGGGTGCTGTTAAACTTTTAATGAAGATACATTTTAACTCATTGTTTTAAAGGCCTAATTTTTCTTGATTATGTTCCCTAAAATCTCTTGATTCCTAGTTTAAACCTATGGAATTGAAAATGTTACCTTCTTCCCCCTCAGACTGGCAGCCCCAGCCATATACCTGTTCTATGTCTCATCTTCCTACTGTTATGCTCCTCATCTTGCCCTGTCATAGCTGAGTTACAGCAGCCTGAGGAGGATACACAATTATTCCTGCAGCATAGGAACAACAGGATTTAAAGGAGAAATGGTGAGAAGATATGGATATACCTCAATAACTCCAGCAAAAGTCCAGCTTGTCACTCTTGGCTCAAGAAGTGCAAGAGTACCTGTCGCAAGACTTTTACCTCCACAGGCTCTTATAGGACCATTCCTGTGGCTCACTTTAGGGTTCCCAAAAAAGATTTCAAATGGATGGGTCCAGGAACAGCTGACACTTTTCCTGGGCTAGTGTTACTGCTCTCCTAGATACTCTTTAGCCCAAGATACTAACATTAGTGCATGCATTTATGTATTTTCTCCATTGATTGGGGAAAGTCTTGACATCTTGCTGCTGTCAAGTTTGCACTTCTCAACAACTGGGTTGGAAGACCTGCTGGAAAACACGATGCACGTTTCGCTGGATTTCTATTGTCTGGAGATCAGAACTGGGAGAGGTAGTGTGAGCCCAGTTCTTGTTTCAGTTGACACGCTGTCAGACTATGGGTCTGACAAGTGCAGGTTCAAGAGTTAGGAACATCTTCTCAATTCTTTTTCATAAAGACGCAGCCTAAGTAATTCTTCCAGAGGAAAAACTGTAGGATGAGAAATTGAAGTGATCATTAAGAAAGCATTAAAACATTTATTTTATGAGATACAAATTGTTATGTTCTTTCAAGTCACCAGTGTGTGTAGAAACACGCCTTGTAGAGCTGAGTCAAGCTATAAATGAAATTGTTATTACTCAATATACAAGTCTGAAGAAAAATTATAGTCATGTCTTCCAGTTGTGTAATATTATATCTGTAGGAATTGACCATATTTATGGCTTAGACAATAATGCATCATTTTATTGCTATATATTAACATTTATTTAGGGCAGTGCAATGTAATTTAAGGTGATGAGTTCTTGTCATCTTTATAAATTGCTAGTTTAAGTGTTTGAGAATTCTAGAAAGAGAAGATGAAGAAAAACTCTAAGAAGAAAGAACACATAATCCAATTTGCTGTGTTTTTCAGTTATGCAAAGCACAGAGACTCCTCATGTCTGTTGCCTTCTGGGTTTGACAGGATTAAAACTGAGAATTCTGTGAGGTTCATCATCTCTTTGTATGTATAGAAACACATTAAGTCCCAATAAATTGTTTTTTCTTCTGTAATTTATATGATAAACAAGTTTATGGTCGCGTATCTGTGAAGAATAAAGGTACAGTGTTATGTCATGGAATAAATGTCTGCAAATTCTGTGTGTGTTTAAACTACAGTATAACATAGGGGAGAATAATACTTTTTTCACCCTTTTAAAATCTGTAACACTTAGGACACTGTACTTGATAAGGTGTTTGAAACTTTTAGTGTTTAATGACATAGAAAATTATTCCGCTCAGTCTTTCACCGACACCCCACCCTTCCACATACACATCCATCCATTTGATATGTGAGGGGAATTATATTTATATTGGCAATTAAAGCAGATCTTCTTCAAACTCCTCCTGCCTTGACCATCCTGTTTAGAGGATGTGGTAGCTCTGGAAACACATGCAGGTTACTGACTGCTGTGTGCCTGCAGCAGGTCTCTAAACCCTGTCCTTCAAGTGTTGTTCCAGAGAAGAATGAAGGTGGAGACCATGTGCTCTACCATGACTTACTGTTGCTAGGTAGTTCCCAAATGAAATAAGTTGATACATTTGTGAGCTAATTAAGCTTCATGTCTTCCATCCTTCGTATCTTCTTTTATGCCTGGGCAATGCATTGCAACTAATTATGTAATTTTCAGCATGTGCAAGGAAAAGATTTTCCTGTTTATTTATTTGCAGGAGAGTTGCACTATTTCCTAATTGTTTGCCATTCATTAGATAGCATGTCTTGGAAAGTGTCTGTAAAGTTACTTGTACAAATCACAAAAATGAGTTCTATGCCTTTGTCTCTAAATGGTGTGTAACTTTTCAAGAGGTAGCAATTTTATTTTTTTAACCTATCCCTGAGGAGAAATAAAAGCACATCATGATTTTTCAAGGCTCTCTATCCCTCCCAGTGCTCAGGGGTGTTTAAAGCGCAAACCACTGCTGGTTGTCAGATTACAGAGTTGTTCATATGTTGTCATTATTATGCAGGATGGTGGCACTGAAGTGCAGCTGAAAAACAGAGGAAAGGCATCTGAGTATACTCCCTGGCTTTTTTTCAATGTCATATGGGCTTTGTCTAAAACAGATCTGTGCATTAGATTTTCAGGCATAAACAATGTACTTTTAAAAGTTTGGATTCATCAAAATCGATTTCTTGAACTGGTAAAAGCACGTGTTTAGATTAAAAAAAGACACATGAAAAAGAAGATACAGTGTTAAAATTTTTTTCAAAAGCATAAATTTTTAGTTTATTTCTAAATAATCTTAAATAATACAACTGGATGCTTTTCAAGATGAATGAATTGATAACCTAGTAGATAGCCTAGGTATTTATTGTTGTGTTCACTGAGGCAAGAGGAACTTGACATTAGATTTCAGCAAGATAGTTTTCACATCAAGATTTGCAGATCCCTTTTTCCCTGGAAAATTTAGGTTTTGAGCCTTTAAAATCAGCATCTAAATTCCTCTATAGGACATGTGATTTTACGTTGATTTCCTACTTAAAACATTATTTTTCCTGAACCTTATTTAGTAACTTTTCCACTTAGTACTATCACCTATTAATGTTAAAGGTTGTTTCAACTTGGACATAGATGATTAATTTGGGAAATTCTTGAAGAATAAAAATTATGTAATGTATTGATTTGCTCTGTATTCCCTCTGAAGGATAAATGTCACTGTAGGAAATAGCAGACAGTACATGGTTCTCAATGTGAAGCATAATTCACTAGTAAATACAGGAAAATGTCTCAGAACAAGCACTTTTCAATATGGAGACAGATGGTCACATCACTTGGCAAGCATTCAGCTTTTTTCCCTGAGATGTTTAAATAATGTTTATCAAACAATAGACAAGGATAAAAATCAAGATAGGTTTAAATTTATCTAAACAGAATGGCTGGCTGCTCTGGAAGTGTTCTATAAATAACAATAGACAACTGTTGAATGAAATTCAGTAAGGTGGAAAAAGAGTTTTTCTGCTGGATTGTAGAGATACATGTAAGTCTATTTCTTTTTTTTGTAATGAAATGTTCTGTCCTCTTTCCTAGCCTGGAACTCAATATACTGTTTATATACCTGGCACAGTGTGCACCGACTAGAGGCAAAACCAGATGGCCATATTTTTTCCTTGTCTTGTTTATTTAGGTGACGGATAGATGAATCCTGACATTACCTGTCAATCCAACTGTAATTATTTATGTTCTCCAGTGAATTTTTTCATGCTAGTGCTTGTGCAGGTACACACGTGCACACACAAATGAAAGTAAACTCTTTCTCTTTCTTCTTTAGGCTTAGAAAGAATTGCAAGAGATTCAGCTTATGAACAAGAAGGAAAAGTTCAGTTTGTCATTGATGCAGTATATTCCATGGCCTATGCACTGCATAACATGCATAAAGATCTCTGTCCTGGATATATTGGTCTATGCCCGAGGATGAGCACAACTGACGGTAAAGAACTACTTAGCTATATCCGGGCAGTAAACTTTAATGGTAAGTTCCATGTGCTCTTTTTTTACCCCTCTCTTCTTCAAATGTTTCAGAACTGACAAGACGTGTTTTATTCTTTATATAGGATACTTTAAGGCACAGTGAAAAACAGGATTAGAAGCAGTTCTCATTTAATCAGAACTGTGGGTTTTTCCACCTGCTCTGAAACCCTGGGTGTATTTTTTATCTTAACATTAAGCTGCTCCCAAAAGAGGCAGATGTTAAAAATAAGAATCTGTCGATCAAAATATTCTGGTGAAAAGCTGCTATTACAGAAACAAGTTGAGGACTTGTACAGTCCTACTGACAGATTAAAGTCCTTTGACAGTGGTTGTTTATGTGTTTGCAAGAGAATTAATTGAAAAAATACCTTTTTGAAAACCAGCCTCTGAAATTACTGTTAAAAATTTCCTTACAAAAGTGAATAGTGAGAGGTTTGCTTTAAATTTATGTATTTAGGTCTCAATTAAAACACTCACTAACAGTTTGAGCTTTTTTTCCATTTCATTGTTTTTGATTCAGTAATTTAGTGAGCTTTAACACAACTACTATATGTGTTTATAAACAACACTACATAATACTCCATGCAGCTGGGGTCTGCCTGCTGGGGAAATGTAGTTACAGATGCTTATGCCATTAATAGTAGAGACCAATAAAGAACAGGATTAATTTATGAATGTAGATTTGAAAAGTGTAGAACATACTTGATGGTGAAATAAAGTTGCTGACAACCTAAATTATTTCATTAGACATCCCAGTTATTGCAGACTATATTTGCCATTATTTTACAAGGAAATGGAATGATGTTCTTTGCCACATTTTGTCTGGGTTTATTTTTCCTTACTTTGTGGTAATTCATGTACTACACATGCCTTCTAACTATACAGAGAGAAGCACTGTCTATCACAATTTATTCCAATGACCTCAGCTGCCAGCCTTTTTGAAAAAGCACAAGGTCATTTTGAATTTAACTTACAAGTGGAAGCTTTTTTTGCTTTAGGTAATATACCAGAACATTTGGTTGATACAAATGTTGTCTGTAGTTCACAGATTTTCCTTCCTATGCAGTTTTCATGAAAAGGGAATCCTTGTCTGCAGGAATATAAAGTTAGAAGGAGTCTAAATGATTCTTTAGTGATTTTTAAAGAACACCTGGAACATAACATGTTGCTGGCAAATGGGAAATTTTGTGATGATGACAAAGGTAGGCAGTATATTGTAAGGTTTGCAGTGATAATTACCTGCATTTTCAGTAGATGTGCTTCTGTGTCTGTGTTGATAAAGCACAAAGTGATCTATTTTCTTTTGGTGAGCATTAAAATTTAGCATAAAAAGATAAGCTGTACATTTTGCAGGAAATCTTCCTCTTTCGAGACTGTTGTATTTTATCAATACCTGTCATGATTTTTGTCACTGACTCTGTGTGATAACAAGGGTAGATCAAAGCATTCTGGACACTAATGAAAAAGTATCTGGTTTTGAAATTGTAGTTTACTCAGTAAGAGGAAGAAAAAGAACAAAGGAAAAGAAACATTTCTTTGAGGTTAACTTTCTGTCCTATGGGATATGTTGAATGTCCCTGTACTGGGCTAGTCTACCTTATATACTGGTATACCAATTTTCTGGGTGTTTTATAGGCTCAAATATTTCATTTTCTCAGTCTTGCATTGGGAGGCATAAGCCGAGAACAGTCTTAAACACTTTGTCTTTTCCTATTAATGAATCCCAAATTCCTGTTCCTCAGGACAGCACTACTACTGTGTCTGACAGAGGTGAATATTTGCATAGGTTACCAGACCTCCTGTTCTGGGAGTTGACAGTAGTGCTGTTTGTCAGTTTTGATGTGCATCCTAGGCTCAATCATTAATAATGTGTTATATTAAACTTAGAAATGAAAGAAAAACCCTGGCTTTCTCAGCTGTTCAAGGTAGCATTTTTCTACCCATAACAATCACAGGATCACAGCACTGCTGAAGTTGTCAGAGACCTCTGGAGATAACCTACTCCAGCCCTCTGCTCAGGTCACGATCAGCCAAATCAGGTTACATAAGACCATGCCCAACCAGGTTTTAAATATCCACAAGGATGGAATATCCTCCAAAATTCTCTCTGAGTAATCAATTCCAGTATTTGATCATCTTCACAGTAAAAAAAATAAATTCTTATGATTAAACAACTTTTCCTGTGTTGTAGAAGTAAGCCTCTGCTCTTCAATGTGATAATAGTTTCTAATATCAAGAAGTAACTGGGATTTTTGAGATAGGCAGTTTTTCTTTTTATTCAATATCTATTTTCCCACATGATCCTACCCTTATGCATATTAAACCAACTTCTCTGCTCTCTTAATTCAGTAAATCCCCCTTAACCAAGGTAGTAGTGAGTGGGTGCAAGTCCAGTTAATCTGCTGCCACATTCACCTTAATTGGTTTCACCTCACACAATGTGACCTGTATTATGAAAGGCATCTGTCTGCCTTAGGGAGGCTATTTGCAAGGGTAAGAAAACATACATATTTCTTTTTATTGGAGTAACTGTTTTGCTTTGGATTGCAGGAAATCACTTTGAACTGTATTTATTTTTGTTACTTTTAATTTGCAAATTATGACGATTTGTTCCCCTGAAGGATTCGTCTGTGTAATATTCCATGACACCTTCATGACTGAAGGGTGATCATAACCACCAGCACACAGTGTACTGATGTGATTGATACGACATTTGTTTCTGCTTAGATATTCTTCTACCAGTTGTATGCTAAATTCAGAAAATCTCGCAGTTTATGATGAATTTAAAAGGGTTGGAACTTCTTAATTTGTAAGATAAATTACAAAATTTGTACATGAGATTTGAGTTACTGCTGACTGTAGACTCCTGTTTTACTATTGCCTGTGTTTTTCATAGAACAGCTAGGAAAGTGTAGGGTCTAAAAACAATTCATTTTTATTTATAATGGGCAGTTTAATAATCAATTTAATCTCAAGGGAGAAGAAACCTCTAATATGTAATTGGTACAGCCTATTGCTGTGTACTTCTAAAGAGTTTTTTTAAACATTAGGAAAATATACAGGCAATATATATACAGCATACTTAGTTCTCTGTGTTCTTGATGGTCACTGTTGGTAGACCATGACCAGTGCATTCTGTATTTTTGATCAAAGAATGCTTAGACCTTTCAGGTGTTTCATGGTCCTACTTATCTTCCTTTTTTTCAGGCAAATAGTGAAGGTTACCCCTTTATGGTGTTTTTGTTTTAACAAAGATGCCACATTTGAAAGACTTTTTCCTACGACTCTTTGTATCCAAATTAGATTTTTATGTGAAACTAGTGTTTCATATTTAAAGTTATGTAAAGTGAAGAGTTTTTCTGTTAATTAGGTTTATAAATGGTGATATGCACAATGGTGTAATTGTGGCGTGATTCAATATGTTCTCCCATCACATTGCTGTGGTGTTCTCATTTGATCTAACTTCATTATTCTGTCTACAAAACAAACAGATGTTTTATGAGAGTTTTTAGCCTGGCATGTGCTGAGTGCTTCATGAGAAGTGCTCTGCTGCATTCAACATAAGTGCTCATCATCTAACAGAAACAGGAACTGAGCATGCGTTTGTGGTAATAGTAGAAGTGTTTCAAAGGTGGTTTTGTTTTGGTTTTAAGAAAGATTTATCTTTGTATTTCTTTCCAGACAAGGAATGACAGCGCTGATACAGTGCTATTTCTTGGGTTGGAATACAGCTCTCTCTCACTCTCTTCATAGCTAGTAAGGTAGTGGTTTTTTTGCATACCTTTAGTCATAGATTTGTATTTATATTTACATTAACACATTGTAGTGCTTTCAGGGAGAGAAGTCAAGAAAACATCCCACACTGTTGCACAATATGTTTACAGATATTACAATATAAGTTTTACACTTAATCATAAAGGAAAGGGCAGCACTTGACCTGTACTCTTATATATTCAAACAGACATTTTATTTGCTTTGTTGAGCTATTTACCCTGGGGATTAACAGGGATACTTGCTACTTTGACTTTTTTTTTTAAATATGAGCAGGGATATATGTGAAGGCAGCAGAGAACAGGTGTAAGCATTGACTCCCCTCTGCCGTAAATGCGTAAGTAAATGTTGTCTGCTTCTGCAGGAGGTCGCTGCAGCATCACTTCCCTCCCTCTGCCGTAAATGCGTAAGTAAATGCTGTCTGCTTCTGCAGGAGGTCACTGCAGCATCACTTCCCCCTCCTGGTGGAGGAAAGACTTGAAATACAAAGTCTGTTCAACCTTTGGTTGTTGGGGTCCTTGTGTGGGACGGACTACAGCACACACCAATATGATGCTCTGATAGCCAACTTTATTTAGGGCACCTAACAGTATTTACAGTAAAATGTCTCCCGTCCATGCAGCTACGCACTGATCACACAACTTTGGATTGGTTGCTCAACCTGTCAATGCTGCAGTTCTTACTTATGATAGGTTACAAGTTTAAGCTGCATCCCGCTCTCACATCCTGGGAAACTGATAACAAGAGTTACAGAGGGTCCATGAGAACCTAGACAACAGCACTATTCCCAGCTTGTTAGCCAGATGACTTATCTTATCTATAAGGCAGTAAAACTAAAACTAAACCTAAAAACCCTGGCAGCAGGAGAGAACAAGACCATTATAAGGTGTTGGATTGAAGACACAGGAATGCATTAAGATAGAAACAAGGTCAGCACGACCTATTTTGTGTGTCTTGTTTTTAATTGCTTAAGCATTCCTTTAACCATTGCTCAAGTTACAGCTCCCCTGCTAGCCAGGGCCCAACATTTGGTCTTCTCTGGCAAAGTAAAGAAACTATGTTTCTTGCTGGGATTTTCTCTCAAATCTACAAAAACACTGGAACAGGTTGCCTGATAAAGTTGTGGAATGTCCATCCTTGGAGACACTGAAAACCCAGCTGGACAGTGACAACCTTCTGTAGCTGAGCCTGCCCAAAGCAGAATGGTTGGACTAGATGATTTGCAGAGGTCCCTGCCCACCTCATTTATGTTGTGATTCTATAGCATTTGCTGGACTTGAAAGAAAGAAAAGTATATCACTTAACCCTGCTTTACAATATTTTACTCTGTTCTTCTGGAAATAATTTCATAGTCTGAATGGACTAGTAAGCCTTGCTGTTATTTGCATTTCAGATATGTTAATTTAATGCCTTTGAGAAAAGATTCCATTTTGGCTGCACATGCACATGCACACACACAGACACACACACACGTGTAGAGTTAACCCCATTTAAAATGAAAACATGCAAAAATTTCGTCCTGAAAGGGCAGAATAATACCAGAGAATGAGAACAAAGGAACAGAAACTGGCAGGCTAACTCAAAATAAGGTGTCAACACTTGTAAACTAAAAGTTAATGATCACTCTACATTGTAATATTTTTTCTTCTGAGAAAATAGTACCTATAGAGCACATAAAAAAAAAAGAAGAATGAAATTTATCCTGGAGAATTTTGAACCCTCCAGAGAATCATTATTGAGGAATCAGCCGTTTACAAAATTAATCTTCTTCTGATATCTTTTGAAGTTGCTAAGACATCAATCTATGTGCAACTCTCCTGGCTTAATATTCAGCTCAGACTGTTTTAAATCTTTTCTTGAAGAAAGCTGACACCTCTCTATTCTCTCACCGAGTACAAAATTTGCATTCTCAAATCATTATTTATCATTAAAACAGAAGCTTTAAAATGGTGCACTTTCAGGCTGATAAGTTTTGACATTTTTTGAGGCATTAAGCACAATAGAACTAAATGTCCCACTTAAAATGTACTGGTGCTATGCTTCTTCCTCAGGTTTTTAAAAATCCAGCTCTCAAGTCTATGACTACCTATAGAGAAAAAAAACTTTTAAAAATGAAATTGGGCATGCTTTGCCATTTTTGCAAGTTATAAGTTCTTGTAGGCAGTTCAAAATTCAGGGGTTTGTACTGTCAGAAAGACTTAGCATCATACAGTGCCACTGGTAACATATTCTGATAGGGTTAAAAACTAAGTATAATATGAGTTAATAGCAGATGAGTAGATCAGATAGGGACAAACAAAATTAACAATGAGTTGGGAAGGACTGAACACTGATGACCTTGCTAGGATTCACTGTGGTAACAATTCTAGTTTCACTAATCTGCACTCTGCTGAAAAAATGGATACTGCTTTCAGCTGCAGAAGTAGGAGTGGCAGGAGGAATGCTGCAGTTTTATCAAGATCTGTGATGTTTGTTCTGTCACAATTTAATCGTGTCATAATTCTATGTAATTTTTTTCAAAATCTTGGCGTATAGAGGAATGTTTGAGGACATGGCTAAAACTTAAAGTAACATAGACCAGAACTCATTAAATTCCAGAATTCAAAATTCTTTTCATGTACTTTTGTCATGGTTTCAGACCATTTCTGACAAAGAATCCTGATGTCTAGTTTCCCGAACCTTCATGTTAAATGAATAAAGGAGTTGTTACCACAGTTCATTTATTACTGAGGATTAGCAGGGGATGATTTCAAAAAAATTCTGTTTTGGCATGCTAATTATTTTCATGGAATTAATCCAGGTGGCTGTACCAGAAACTAAAATTGCACAGTGATCTAAATCACTTTAAATGGATTTAAGTAATGTATGGCCATAATGTAGGCATGCTCAGCAGGCAAAGCTTGGAGCTGCTGTGATTCTGAGATACCTCACGAATCCATGTGATTAAAATCAGGTATTATGAAAATGCTGGGTGTGAAATTAGAAGGTAGAAACTAAAAGCAAGTGCAATTTACAGCTGAGCTGTTGCTTATGTACAGATCTCAAGTACTGATTAACTGAGCAATATATATGCTCCACATACAAAATTCATGATGTAGAACTTGACAGAGGTCAATTCTGTTTTGAAGAACAAGGTCTAATTCATAAAGTATTTTAATAATTAATATCTAAAGGAAGGTGATAAAGGATTTATCCTCATTACCCATTGAAAATTGATTTGCATCTCCTGATAGGTAAGGATATTCAGATATATGAAACTACAGTTTTCTAGTATGATCAAGTGAAAAACTCAAGCTATGGTAAGGACCATTACGAACTAACTCTTGCCATTCTGAGTGAAAAAGTATCTTGAGTGCAAAGTAAGTAGATCCATGCATTTTTTAACCTTTCAGTCAGTGTAAGAAACATCACAGCTGCAGTTCTGAATCATTTTTAAACCCTTCAGATATCCTTATTACTTTCACTAACAGGGCCTGCCATGTGTTTTGAGGAAAAGAATACCTTGTCAAGCTTCCTAACCTGAATGTTTAAATTTAAAATCTCCTCTTAAATCTATCAAATCAAGTTAGAATGTTTGTACAAATTGTTAATTTTTCCCTATGTTGATTTATGAGACATTGGTAAGACAACAGTTCTGCAAGTCAGCAGGACAGTCATTAGGGAAAATGGATTGGTTTTTAGTACCTCTGTGACTGAACAATATGAGCTTTTTTCATTTTCCTACAACAACTTTTGCTTACAAAATGAAATAAGACGCATTAGACAGGCTATCAAGGGAAAAAAAGCAAAAAAGATTTTATTAAGGGTATTTGATATTATAAATAAGCATCATTTATAATTCATTCATGTAGAAAGTGATGTAACTGGTAATGGCCGACACTTGACAAACTCAAGAAATAGAGCAATTCTTCAGGGAGGTCACTGTCAGTGAAATTATCTTCACAAGTCTTACATTCTCATATACGGAGGAAAATGGCAATTTCTTTATCTGAAAGAGTATGACAATGAAATCAGGTAGAATTAATACTGTAGGGTAGGAATTGCAGTGAGGAGATAATAAATTTATAATTAACAGACGTTGCTGACATCAGACAGCAGTGTTTAGTTTTTCTACTCTAGGGAGATGTATTCAGTAGTAATCAACCAAATTCAGAGCTATAGCAGTACTGGATTCAAGAGCAAGTTAGACATGTTAGACCTTGTTGCCAGATGTGACCTTAAGCAAAAATAGGGAGAATCTGAGCAAACTAAGCCAGATATTCAAGAGGATTCAGTACATCCCTTGCAGGCCAATAGGTTTCCCACAGTTTCACTAGCTGGTAAAGTCTACTGTAAGCATCTTGTTCTTCATATAGCTGATGGGAAAGGCTGATACCACTCAAGGCTACCAGCCAACCAGCCTATTCATTAGCATTTAGGCACCATAGCAACATATCTACTTCTGTATGTTTTCTGCAGTCAGCTGTGAGTCAGAGATTTTCTCAAAGGCTGGTTAAAGCACTTCTAATAGTATGAAATATCAAGTATATGGATGATAGTTTATCTTAGAAGCTCCTCTACTCCAGCGGAGGAATAATTTCCTATTATTTCTGAGGATTAAGGTATCCAATGATTTTGGCCACACAGCAGGTTATGTTTTATGCTGAAGAGATTGGACCCAAAATGTTGCTTCTCATAGTCTTAGCCAAATCTCTCCCCTGTAAGCCTGAAATAAAATGGATTTGATGCACCAATTGCTTAGGCATCCTGATTTAAATAAATGCGGTTTCTCTCAATTCTCCTGTTGTCTCTACCATCAGAATTGAACATCTGATAATTACAGGTAAAATAATTTTTGGTAAAGTTTTTAGTTGTGTTTCTGTGGATTCTGTGCACACATTCAAAGTGATAATGCATTAGTGAGTCTTCCATATTGTCATTTTTCAATTTGTGCCAATTTCTTTAGGTTATCAACTTTTATAATTACATCAACATTTAATAAAAAAATAATAGTTAGGAGTAGAGGAAGTACACAATAGTCATCATTATTAGTTACATTTGCAAGCCTGAACTGCTTTAAGTCAACTCATAACAGTTGACACAGCCACATGGATTTGATAGTGATGCTTCTCTATTAAATACAGCTCTATTAACAAACTATCAACTTGACTCACACTCTAATACAGTTTTATTTGCTAGTAGTTGAGCTATTTCTGTATGGTAAGATTTTAGAGGATATTCACCTACATTTAATGGTATGAAAATTTGGATGGGTTTTTAACTATTGTGTCAAATCACAGCTTCATCCTTGACCCACCAGTTACAGTGGGTGAGGTCTATTAGGTGGTATGATTAACTTTGATGCTGACGTGCCTAAATTTTAGGAGTTCGGCTGGAGGGTAAAAGGGTGCGGTACAACCCTAAGATGTCAAGATGAAGAGCCTCTGAACAGTTTCAGAAGGGAATTAGATATATTTAAAGTAGCAGTGCTAACTTTGCTTCAGATGGAGATGGTAGAAACACTGGAGCTTTCTCCTTCCCCCAAACGTTTCATATTAGTCTGGGATTCGAGTGTTCTCTAGAGAAATAAAGTCATTGACTTCTATGCCTTTAATCCAAAGGAGAATTAAGCCATTTCTCAGGAGCTAGCCTTAAACAAGGATAGGGCATGACCAGGACAATATTCTGCCAGACTTCCTAGAACTCCTGTCCAAATGGACTCTTGATATACTACCTCAGTAGCACTGAGTGGCTATTAGTTTATATAAAGTCATGCTTTTTATTGTATTTTTGTTCTAGTGAAAGCAGAATTGAAGCAGCTGTAAAAGTATGGCTCCATATTCCTACCTGGCCAGCAGTGAAACAAGAAATTTTATGCATTTTTTAGAATTATTTTCTTTATTGAGCACCATACATAAAGGTATCTGAATAATTTTTCATTCAGATGAAAATTTTCTGTTTCATAAAAGATGAATTACCAGTTACCCTTTGGGATTAAAGCAATATATCTTTATTATCTTTAAAGGGTTAGAGAAGCTAGCATAATTTTTCAACATTATTTTTTCTAATAACCTTTTTTCTTCTTGTCCAATAAGAAGACAAAAGAAGCCAAACCAAAACCAACCAATTTTGGATAGAGGAAGAAACTATCAACATATTAACATAGTTTAAATACAAAGAAGAAAATTTAGGTTTAGGGGGAAAAAAACCCCTATTATGTAATAGTGGTGGTTGATTATTCCATCACTCACTATTATTGTCTTTCAGTGGGCAGTGAGAAGTTATATGTTAGGCTATCATGAAACAAGTATCTTTCAAGTCTCTTTTAACATCCCTGCAGTGTGTGAAATATGGCTTGATTAAGTAGCTCCATGATTAAAGAATTGTCATAGAAATGAGAGTGACTAGTTAAGTGCATTCTTGCAAAAAGAACAAAATTTGTCCAGTTTTTCAAGCATTAGTTTTGCTATGTCTCTGTTCCTGCAGTATATTTTTGCATTTGCAATTACAGGTCTATGCTTTCTGCATATGTCCTTGCAACATTTTCCCACATGTTCTAACTTAAAGCAAATAAGTATTCACAGTTGCTAAAGACATTTGTAATTAGAATTTATCAACATAACATACAATAAAGAAATAGAAACTTTGATCTATTCACATTTAATTAATCAAGAAAAAAGTGTTCTTAAAAGGCAATTGCCATAAATTTTTCATTTTTAATCCACGATCTTGTCCTAAAAGCACCAGAACATGCAAATATCACAGCAGATGTAAATTGATACTGGTTTCTGCTGTCCAGATGTTTCCAATGTGTGGAAGCATTAAAATCTGTTGAGCCAATCTGAGTGCTCTGAAATTATGTCTTTAGCTTCTTAACTAAATTAGCTCACTGTTTTTATTTCACATTCTGAAATGGAACAGTGTCATTCAGTTTCCACAAATATTTCTTGCAAAGCAGATATTAAATTTTCCCTCTTTGTTATTTAGTTGAAAAAGGAAAAAATCCATCAACTTACCAGGAAATTGTAGAAATACTATGTTTATCAACACTAGGCTTAGAAAGCTTCAACTGTACTGTAGCCACTGGAAAATTTGGTGTTTATTTTTGTGTGTCTGGAACACCAGTGTTCATAAACCGTACTGGGAACCAGCTGTAAAAAGGTAAACACCCTAATGTCTTTAAAGAAAAGAGAAAGCAAATTCAGGTCAGTTAGCTAGAAAACAGATACAAAAAATGCATTTACAATTACTTATTATGAGTATCTTCTAGTCACACAGATGTGGCTTCAAGTTTGGGTGTTGCACTTGCTCTATACCAAAGGATAGTTCTGAAGAGCTTGGAAAGCATCCTAGTAACACAGTGGTTACTTGACCTGTCTGAGGAATACAGAACACCCTGAGATTACAGAAATGCTCTCTGCCACATATGTTTATTTGCAGGAGTAGAAGAGTAGCACAGTATGAGATGGTCCTTGACATTCACTGAGTGAGTATTTCCCTGGGAACTGTATGCTTTTTGGCTGCCTCCTCAGAATTTCTTTTCTTTCAAGGTTTGCCATACATATATGCAAACTCTTTTAAAGAAGAAATGCAAAATTCTGTATGCTGCATATTATGGAGACCTCAGTAGTATATTTCTTCCCTTTGACTGTCAGGCTAATCATAAAAGACACATTACTGCTCACTCTGAGCTACAGCTGTATCAATGTTTGGTTTTCCTGTTTGACTCTGAAGCTACCCGAGGACTAACCTGGCTTTGCTCCAATATATAGCTTGATCCTGAGTTGAGGGACAAAAATGTATTGGCGCTGTTCCTTGTGTCACGCGTAATCAATCACATTTTTAAAATATATCTCTAGGTAGCATTAAGTCACCACGCATGATATGGCCAGCTATGGTAGCTCTGTCCCACTTTTTAGAGGCAATTAATATGCATTTTAAAGGAAAGTAAAAATGATGTATGGAACCTCAACTCATCGTCTGTGTGCAGGATATGCAGCTACAGGGCAGTCAGACTCCTCAACACATGCCAGACTGTGCAAACTTGAAAGGCTTATTTAGTGCAGTCTCTGCCGTGGTTCTTCCAAGTCCTTACCCGGAGATCTGAAGAGAAAACCTCAGGATATTAGAGTCCACTGCTTATCATGTTAGAGAAAAACAACTAAAGGTGCTTGGAAATAATCCTTATATTGACATACAGCCACTGTGGGAAGGTTTCTGCCAAGCCAGCTGGCGTTTAAAGGCTCCAGCTCTTGATAGTTACAAATTGTTGTATTGATCCTCCCTTATGCATGGACTAACTGCAGCTCAAACACGGATAATATTTTCTCTGTTTTTCACATTCACCGTTTCTTACCAGCAAGGGACATTATTCATGCCCAATGTGCTTAGACAGGGTTTCTTTCTTACCCTAGCATAAAATACCCATGGTTTTGTTCTTGTTGTAATAAGTGATTTCTCCTAAGCCTTGTATAGTGAAAGGGAAAATCCTGAGGAATGTGTAAAATAAAAAGAAAGTAATGTTCAAGTAATGTTCCCAAACCTAAGAAAGTTGTTGATTCAAGTTCATAATGCTTATATTTGCACAGCAAAAGTGAAGGCATAGTTGTAGATGTTTTAGCTACAGTGTTGTAATTAATTATTGCATGGCACATAGACACAGCTGATTGTTATCTCAGTCCACCAAATTTTTGAAATAAAGACATGAACCATTCTCTTTAAGTAAAGATTCTGTACCCATATTCAGAGGTACTTTAAACTAACTTATTTTGGTTTGAACAGCAGGAACTTGCCCCTCCTGTGGAGATGAGAGGTTGTAGCTTCTGAAAAGGAATAAGGTAGAGGGAGAGAAAGAAGGTAGCAAATAGCAGCTGAGACATTCACTTTCTATTTGAGTCTTCTGAATACACACAAAGAGATTTTTGTCTGTTCTGTATTCATATTTCCTATGAAGGTAAGCTGCTAATAGACACTGACTGTATGTGCTAAACAGTGAATAACACTGTGTCACTTGAGAAGCACACACTATTATTTGCACATCTGAAGAAGACGTGGCAATTTGTTTTTACAGAAGTGTCCCACTAACACCCATAAACACATACCATGTGAGCTCTATGGCGAGGGTCTTATCATCTACCCAAGTGTATGCCATGTCATGGGAATAGATGTCTATGACTCTGTACAGCAAAGGTGTTGTTATGTACCCTTAACAAAATGTATTGAACTCAGGTTTCCCAGCATGAAACACTTTAAAACTGTTTCTCTAACGTATGGACTGTTGTTTTTCAGTAGTTCATGGAATAGTATGATATATTCTAATTCTGAAGTCATTAATGCTAAAAAATACCTGCAAAACCAAAACTCTTATAAAATAGTTCAGTTCTTACACTGGATTGAAATAATTATACAAAGCATAAATGGCCTTTAGACAGAAAGTTGTTTATCCAGTGTCAACAGACACAAAAAATCCAAAAGCAGGCTTTGATTTGAAGGATTTACTTTTTTAATTCTGTCCTGTTGCTTAATTGTGAGATTTCAGTCTGAGTTAAATCAAAATAAATTTTATGAGGAAACAGAACCTCTCCAGATCTACAGCTGTACTGATGAGTGATGTTCTTATCAGTTCAATCACTAATAAAACCCAGCAATTAATTGACATTCCTGATAAGGCTGCTGATTTCATTGAGAAATTGCAAGAAACTCTCCTTGTGGCTCTGGTCCCTGAGTAAAAAACGTCTGGGAAATCAATACCAGGAATCAAGTCTCTTAGCTTCCAATACAGCTAACCTTTGGGGCAAGCTTGCCTGAAATTTGGGCAGGGCTCACTTGTGCCGAGGTAGTGCCATGTCAGCAGAGCTGGGAGTTGCCTCCCTCAGCATCCAGGATCCCTGCAAGTTTGTAGTTGCATTTCTCTCAATTTATGTCCACAAAGGACTACTCAGATGAGAGATACAGGCAAAAAAGAAGTATGCCTCTCCCTCTTGGATCTGACGTCCAAGGGGAATGAAGAAGAAGTCTCACTGGTTGGGCTAAGGAGCTTCTGAAAAAGGGGGTGTAAATGCTGGTCCTTCAGTAGCCTAGAGGTGCAAATCAGTGCCACTTGGATAGTTCTTAGATAATTAAATTCAGCTCAGGTCTTGGTCACTAAAACAGGTATCTGAAATATGGCCCTTCCTATTTTTCCTTTTCCTATAAAAAGGTCTTCCTGTTTCATATGGGTGATTTTCAGATTGTGAAGTCCTTTGACTCTGTAATAACACAGACTTTGTAAATGTAGACATACAGTGGTTAAATGGGAGGTGGTCAAGAAAGGAAATAGTTATCATGGGGTTCACTGTCTTCCTAGATTGCCTATAGATCTTTTATTGAGGCTCATATATCAAAAATTGATACAGATCTATTGTTACAAACCTTTACCTTTATCTTCTTGAATTTGTATGTGCATCTGCCACTCCTAATGTTGTAAAGATGACGATAAATATTCTTAGTTTTTCTCCCTGGCTGCTGCTACAGTTGCTTCTTTGTCCTCCCTCAGAGTTCCCTCTGTCAGAATTAATAACAATGCGATCAATGGAAGAGTATTTCTCAAAATTTAAATCTTTCATCTTCATGGTCCTGTCTTGCTAATGATTTCTAATGGAGTATTTAACAGGAATGAGCACCAATCTTGATATGAATTGCTGGACAGATATGTAGCAAGAGGGGTTCTGGGTATGGAAATATTGAAGAATGATGAAACCTGACAATAATAGAAAACTGTGGAAAAAGCACTGAGGGTGAGAACAAATGAACATGACTGCTGTAGAACAGGGTCACAAGCCTGTGCCTGAACCATATGATTTGTTGCCAGGAAATAGAAAGTAATAAGGTTAGGCACAGAAAAACAGAAGGGCTTATAACTTCAGCAGATTGACACAGTACAAATATTGAACAGCAGATAGATTAGAGACAAGGACTATTTATAATGGTGTTGCTTTTTTCTTTTTTTTCCCCCATGAGAAATAACAGCAAACAGTATAGAAACATGATGATGTAGGTGATAAAAGATGTGGTTTTTCCCAGCATTGTAAAAGGTAGTAGCAAAACTACTATGATCTATTGGGTTTGCCTTATTTCGTGTGTGTCATGCAACTAGATAAAGTGGAAGAGGGAACAAGTATAGAAATGGAATAACACAGGAACACTGACACTTTAGCTATTCATATAAACAAGCAGTATAGGAATAGAATTCAATTTCTTTCACATTAGATATGAATATTGCGGATGTCTACACATGAGCTAGTTGATTACACTGCTTTTATAGTGAATGGAGAGAAAGTCATTTAATGAGGTATGGTTCACCTCAACCTTTCTCTAAAATACACCAGATGAATTGTGCTGTAGAGATGCCTCCACTGACATCAGAGCAAATCTGTAAAACTGTATCAGCTTTAGATGTCTATTTCCAAAAACAGGTGAGGCAACTCCAATACAGTTCTGGTTTTGGGGGAAAAAAATGAGCTTGAGGAGGGAAGCTAAGAAGAAAGGGAAGAGTTATTGTTGTAAATCACCTGAGAGATGACTACCAAATGAAAGAAGAAATGGCAGAAACTTAGAGTGGGTGCAAAAGCCATATGATAACACTACTTTGCAGAGAGATGTTAATCTAATTACCAGTAACAATAACCATAAATTATTTGCTAATAAATTAGACTACTATTTTGTGTCTGCTTAAGAAGAAGTGTAAGGAGAAGCAATCCACATGGAATTCTTCCTTGTATGCACAAAGATTGTACGTACTAATTAAGACAGAATTAAAACACATCCAAATGATAAAATCTCCTTGCAGACAAGACTGTTGACATTGAAGAAAATAGTCAAAATGCATCTTGTCAAACAAGGTTTAAAATTCTATCAATATGAAAACACCTTTAAAACTGAAAATAATCTGCAGGTTGTAAAGCTCAAAGAAAGACAAGGAAGCAACTCAAGAAAAATAGGAATACAATTAGTCACAAAAGCCTACCAAAACCTAGAGGAAAAATTGGTGGATAGAAACATGTAAATGCAGAAACACATTGTATGTCTGTACAACATTTGGACAAGTAATTCTGACAATAAGTGACAGGGGTTGACAAGGCTGGGGAACTGAACATTAAATAAAAAAAGAATGTGCATGGGAGAAAGCAGCAGTGCTTACAAAGCTATTTATTATTTGGAACTCAAGCAAACTGAAGAAGTTACCTGGGGAAAAGAATTGGATGTGGTAGAAGAGTCTTCTATTTAATTCTGGAGACTCTGGGGAGCCCAGTGAGAAAATGCTATTTTTCAGTTGTCATTTGCCAACAATGTGCTAAGAAAGGGGCAATTTTGACAATCGTGGCTATAGAAATGAGATGACGAAAAGACTTACATAATTCTTTGTTCTGTAGCATCCACCCTATCCATCCTTATGGCATCTGTCCATCCAATGCAAAATTACCCAGCATTTCCAAGAAAGGATGCTGTATATTCTAAGGAGTATATGTAAAATAATTTGATATGTAATTGAAAAAGAAATAGGAATGAAAATGTAGGCAGAAATCTGGAAGCTAGATTAGAAGAGGCGAAATCAACAGTTTAATAACGGGTTGTCTTTCGTGACTTTATATGATGGCCTATTTAGGGATCTGAGAAGATCTGTATAAAATGAGGTGTTTGATCTCATTCCACGTTACCGAGGTATCCCATCTTCATGCTATCATTAAATTTCATTAGGATATTCTACGCCCCTAAAGGGCATTTTTTTCCCCTTTGAGTGCATAGTCAATGGTGAAAACACTAAAATTTTCCAAAGTAGACTGTGAGGAACTGCACAGGGAACCACTGATACTGAGATGCTTTCAGTACAACCTGTTTGATCTCCTTTTTAAATCTGCTTTGTAGTCCAGCTTCTGATTCCCAGCCTTTCAGTTTTCATCAGTCATTTCCCATGGAATAAAATACTGAAATCCAGAGAGATTATATCTGTCATGCTTTCCTTGTAAAGTAAATAACTTCTCTGTCAAAGAAAGACGCCAGGATCATTGGCATGGTCCATTTTTGAAAAATTTATGTAGCTTTTATCCTCATTTGCATTTCTGTCTGTGTTATCTCCAGAGATTTCTCTATGGGTAGAATAACTATTGATCATGAAAATGCAGCATGAAAGACTACATCAATAAAGTATAAAAAGAAGAATTAAGAATCAGTTTGAAGAAAATTTACTTGTAGATAAGTGATTCTGGCACAAACCTCATTCTAGCTTTTGTGTGTCCAGAGTTGCCCCTTGAGAATATCATGGAGTTGTTTTGGGAATCCAGTCAAACAATATGTCATGAAACCTGACCTCAGTGAAGGTTTTTTTCAGAGGACAGCAGGCAATAAACAAGGTTTTCTGAAGCACTAATTTCAGAGCTGACTCTGTCTGTTGGCAAACTGGATTTAACTAGGGGTATCTGGAGACATGTTAATGAATTTCAGATTAACACAAGTGCTAAACCTAATGCCATAATTAAGAAAGGCCTGCCAATCAATGCCTCATTTGCACTGGCACAATTTATTCTGTAGATTTCTGTTGCAGCATTAGCATCTAGTGAGGACTGCAATTAATTGCTAAATGGATCCTAAAAGAGCAGTTCACAGGAATGAGAAAAATGACTGCAACAGAAGAGCTTTACAGCCCATTCCATTGTGTGTATCCTAAGGTTATATCATTTTCTGTGCAATTTTCTACAATCACCTGTCCACTCTCGTTCCTGTAAGCAGGTCTTCTAAAAAGCAGGCCTTCAAAAAAATTGTCTCATTTAATTAAAGTTACTCATGTTAATTTCTGGGAATATTTGATGCATTACCATAGAGTTATGGAATCCTCAAGGCTGGAAAAGACCTCTATCTCTAACAAACAAGATCTGAGGAATTGCAAGAAAGGCTTTCACTCTCTCTGTGTGATACACTTTTTTTTTCCATAATTTCATTGAATCTATTACATGTGTTGTAATGACTTTCTCTGTTGCCTCAGCTGAAATTACAAGAGGCATTGTAAACTTCATTTGTCTGTGATTATATCTACCTTTTACATGCTTTCAAAACCAGAATAAAATTGCTTATTAGTTTCTAATTATAATCCAGAGCTGCATTTTATAGAGATTTGTTTCCATTTACACATATCAGCAGTTATTTAGTTTATTATTGAATCTTACTTTCTAGAGAGAAAGCATTATAAATTTCCATGCCACTATAAGCATAAGAGCCGTACATATCATAAGAATGCCTTGAATACAGGTGCAAGTTCTTAAACATCTAAGCCTTTGTTAGCTCCTCCAACACAAAGCTTTTGAGGGCTAAACTCCTGGAGTCTTTCCACCAGGCTGACAACAATTAATAATCTGAGTGTTTCATGGGTCATCTTCCTTTCTCATTCTGGATTGTGTAGTCTGCATTGCATAGATTCACACAGACAATACCTGCATAGAATTATAATATTCCTCTGCTTTTAAAGATGAGGCTCATGAAACACATTAGGTTGATTTTTCAGATACTCCTCATTTGGTATTTAACAGCGGGAAATGAGGCAGCAACGATGGCTCCCTGTGGCTGTTTTACACCTGTCCTGGCTTGGTGGTGCAGCCAAATGATTGCAAATATTCATGTCATTGTCATTGATCACTTGAAACTTTCTGAAGGTCTGGGATCACTAGATCTCAGAAACAGTTACTGCTCACAAAACCAAACTGGTCCCCTGGAGGTGTCTGGTCCAGACCCCTTTGCCCAGAGTAGACTGAGCAGCAGGTTGCTCAGGTCTGCATCCAATTGAATGTGGAGTGTTTCCAGAGATGGAGACTCAGCCTCTCAGGGCAACCTATTCCAGTGTTTGGCTACTTGCACACTGAAAAAGGTTTTTTAAAAAAATGTTTAAACATAATTTTCTCCATTTTGGTATGTGCCCATTGCCTCTTGTCCTGTCTCTGGACATGACTGAAAAGAGCGCGTCTCCACCCCATAATATTTTTTTACACACTGATAAAAGATTGTCCTCTCAGTTATTCCCTTATCCATGCTGAAAAGTCTGCTCTCTCAGCTTCTTCTTGCATAACAGATGCTCCAAGCCCTTAACCATCCTTGTAACCCCTTGTAGTACTCACTCCAGTATGCCCATGTCTCTCTTTTACTGGCAAGCCCAGAACTGGACACAACACTACAGTTGTGGTCTCACCAGTGCTCAGGAGAGGGAAAGGATCACCTCCTCAACCTCTTGCTCACTCAGCACCTCATCTGCTACCCGCACACACCAACCCTGTGGTGTAGTTTCCCATCAGAGAAGGAATTTGTCTCCTGACATTGTTAAGTCTCAGGCTCTGACATGCTGGGAGTCTCCATTTCTGCACCCAATAGGCACAGACCCTTCCTGTCCCTCTTTCATCAGAGCTTCTCTACTTGGTGATGTGGATGTTCCCCAGCACAAATCTCCAGCAGCCGTGGAGCCCCAGCCTCAGTAAAGGGGCCTGCAGTGATGCATCATCCTCCCTGGGAGCTTGGTGTGAACCTGATGCTGTGGTAGCTGCTCAGGTGTGTGCTGGGGACTCTGTCACACTCCCCCACCACTCCTGGGCACAGAAACACTCCCCTCAGCAGCAAGGTTTCCAGCCAGCTTTTGTGCACCCTTGGAAGAAACTGCTTCTCTGGAAACTGCACTCTGGGCTGGCCTTTACGTGCACTTCCCAGCATCTGCTGAGCTGCACTTGGCTCTCCCTGCTCACAATCAGCTCAGAGCTCAAAGCACCCTTTGATCAGGGAACAGCTTCATTGCAAGCTACTAGAAGTCACAGGCCCTGTGGCTGCCTTTCCCTGGCACAGGAGGCACCCTGACATTCCTCCAGGTGTTCCTAGAAGTCCCTGGCCATCCCAGAAGGAGTTCACAGACTCTACAAGCAGAGCCCTAAAGCTTCTGAGTAACCTGCTGTGCTTGCTGCCTGCCTCTGTTAGCTTTGTTTCCCTGTCATTCCTGTTCCCTTGTCTTTTTTTTAACTCTTAGAATAGAAGAAGCAAAAAAAAATCCTAGCCCTCTTTGTATCTGGTTTAAGGTTCTTCTAGGTTACTGAAGTATTTGAGTTGCATTTGTATGAAGAAGACCTGGTAACTATTAGCTGTGGAAATTGCAGGACATTGTTAAATGGACTTTTACTTACATGGAATCTAACTAATCCACTCTTCTTCATGATCCATAGTACCTTTATTGACAAGAATAGAGTTCTTATTCTACAGGAACAATCAGGTAATATACATAAAGATATTCAGCTTTTTACCTATCGTATGTTCCTGATGAAATGGTGCTGGTATACAGTATTATTATTGTGCAGTCCTTGCATGTTACAGTGATATCACAATAATTTATTTCACCTGGTAAATCTCCTAGTGGTCTCAAAGAAAAATGAATCTCTAGCTTTTCTTATAGAATATCGAATAATATAAAGTAGATTTACTTTTCATTTAGACAAGCACTTAAGAATCTTCTTAAGGCATAAAATTGCAGTTAACAAACAAACCATCTATTGACTCATTGAATTTAGTGGCACTGTCTGTGTAAAGTTATGCATGTACCTAACTGCTTTGTTAGTGGTCACCTTAATGGACTTGTAAGTAGCACTCGGCTGGCAGAAATGTGATAAAGATGCATTTTAAGCATGATAGTAACTACTCCTGCAAACAAATAGAAATAATTTTGACAATATAAGCAGCTACCTGGAGGCAATGATCTGAGTATCTTTTCTTTCAGGAATATTTAAGTAGGAAAGATGTATGTATAAACAATAGAGATGATATTTTAAGTGCTAGAGATCATTATATGATTTCAGTTGACAAACATAATTTTATTATTTTTTATTAAAAGGCGTCATCTGCTCCATATTTGCAACTGAAGGACTTTATACAGAGTTAAAGATATGCCCTTTTATTAACTTGCTTCAGGTTCTGAAATAACAGGTGCTGATCACTGAACAGAATTGAGCTCATTTGCTGTTAAGGACAATGAGGTTTCCATAGTCAGAACTATTGAAAGGATGAGGCATGAGTAGACACCCCAATAAAAGAAGGAAGGAGGAGTAGCAGCAGCTGTAAATTGCTGTTGCTGCTTTGAACAACCCACCTTGCGCCTCCTTACCCTCTGCGAGTCCAGCACTAGCAGTGCAGTGAAGATGAGTTTCAGTTGTTCTTGGGTATTTTGTCAGCCATTGTTATCTGCAGGTTTAAGCAGTTCCTATTCTGAAAGAAAAGGACATGGGCTCTGTTGTTGAAAGGGAGAACATCAAACTGGTATCTTCTCCATGTAGCTCAATATTTGCTCTGGTTATATAAATACTTAATAACAGTATTAATGGAGAAAGTCACTTAAACCCATTAAAAAATAGAAAGATGACCAAAAAAAGTGACCTAATGAAATTTAAAATTCCTATTGATCTTAGAAGTATGTTTTTTAGCCTTAAGTTCTAATGCTAAATCACTACTTGTGCAGACTTACATATTTCCCCTGGGCTCACCTCAGACATAGAGGTGTTTGAGTTAGCAGTCTGGTTATGACTGAAATCTGATTCAGAATCACTTTTAAAATTTGTCAGACAGGTTTCTACAGCTTATGATGTGAAAATTGGAACATTTCGGTTTCCATTCCTGATGCATAATATTGTGAGTCTCCAGATATTTAAAACTCAAAAATCAGAGGTTTTGGGTTGTGGTTCGTGGTTTGGATTTTTTTTATATTGGTTGTTTGTTTGGTTTGGGGTTATGTTTTTGTTTGTTTGTTGTTGTTTTTTTAAAAATGTTTTTAATGGAATCAGTATTATAGTACACTAAGCTGTAATGTGTGAATGTAAATCTAAGGAAGAATGACATTTTTAACTGCTCTAGTAGAAACCTGTTATATATGTGGTTTTAAATTCACATTGCTACCCATCATATCTATATTTACATTCTGACATTCTATTCATGATTTTCATAGCTTCAGATCTTGAGTGAATGCTCTGTTTAAGTTTCCCACAAGTCAAGCCTGATTTTTAATTTTACAGATAGTTCTTAAAAGAACATTACTATATATTCTACACTGTGACTTAGTCCATAAGCTTCTACTTGTGTGGTGACAAATAGCAATCAGTGTAGGATAGTAAAAATAGCATAAAATTAATTAGGAAGTGATTTTGAAGAGTTATTGGTTCTATCCTACTACCAAAATCAGGATTAACTGTACTGTTCTCACTACCATATGCTTGTTCAGCTTGCTCTTGAAAAATGTCTGCTAGGGAGATTTCACAGACCTTACAGGCAATCTATTGATTCACTTCCTTCTGCTAGAGTTTTTCTTTAGGTCTAACTTCAGTCTTTATTCTTGCAAATGAATGTTTTAATCTCATGGCTTGGAATAGTGATCTGAATTTTTCAGTTTATTTTGAACTCAAACCCACAGGGGACAAAACCAAGAACTTTTGCTTTCTTATTATTTCTACCTTTTAACATTTTTCAGATCATCACATCATATGGCTCCTCAGTCTTTTTTTCTCTGGACCTAACCAACATGCTTCCTTTAACCACATCCTGAAGATTTGGGGTTTTTTAATCTCTCATCTAGAGCTTTTATTGTTGTTACATATCCTTCCTAAAATGCTGTTCTCAAAATTGGATATAATATGCCACCCAAGGTCTTGCTAGCATTGAATGGGATGGAAGTATTTAAAAATAATATCTTTCTACATCTCAAAATTCCATTTTTGTATGAAATATTGTCATGTTCATCTTGTGACAGAGCCACTGGTACTAATAGGTTACTTTGGTCTCTACCAGTTATTTTCATTCTGCAATGAACTAGTTAAGTTTTGTGCCGTGGAATGCAGATCTTGCCCTTATTTGCACTGAATTTCCTTCAGACTTCAATGTGTTGAGATCATTTTGATACAATGCATTTGCAGCTCTCTCTGCATGGTGTCGACTTCCAGATGTAATAACTCTACTTTTGATTTCTTTATCTAAACTGTTAAAGAAAATATTGAATACACTCAGACCCTTGTGGAACAGTACTGCAAACCCTCGTCTAGCCTGACAGTGAGCTGTTAACAACACTCAATAATTCCACTCAGGGAGTGTTTCCCTAGTTTGCTTATCAAAAAGTCATGAGAATGAGCATCAGGTGACTTTCTGAAGGGAAGCTCGATGACAATGTGACTGACTGCTTTTCCTCTATCAAAAATGCCTATTTTATTATCATGGGGAAAAAAAAAGATTATTTTGACATGACTTGTTCTTGATGAATTCACTGTCACTGTTACTCATCTTCACATCTTTCTTATCTTGTAAGTGCTCAGGCAGTGATTATTTGTTCTGCCACGTTTTAGGAACTGAAATTGAGCTAATTGGCCTTGAATTTTGAGACTTTTCCCTTCTTCTCTTCCTATAAGCCAAGAACCATGTTTTTCTAATTCCACTTTTGAATTTTTTCTTCCTCAGTCCTTACTAAGACCACTGTCTCTTAATGAGAAAAAGTGTCATTTACTGAAATTCGTTAAGATAATTAAAATCTGTGAGAGCAGACATTGTTTAAAATACGTGAATTACATTAAAACTCATTATTCCTTTGCAGTTCTCTAAAGTGTGCCTTTTAGAAATGTGTAAGTCTTGAGGGCATGAACTAATGCATTGTTCTATAGAGTACATTTCTGTATGTGATAAATATTATGGAAAATCTTATAATTATTTTAGAACAATATAATGTTTAGGAGAAGTTTAAGAATTGTGGAAGATACAGTAAAAGAGCCAAAATAGATGTTCTCAAAACTTACAGTATTAAGAGTGACATTGAGAGTGTGATTTTAAAAGGGGCAGAAACATCTGTTGTTCTCATAAAACTGATATCAATTTGCTCTTTGTGACCAACAGTTTTGAAATAGTTCAGTGAGAAAAGTGTTTCTTCTCAGACCTTTCCAGAAAATTTCAGTGCTGATTTGCTTTTCATCTTCCCTACAGAGAACTTCCACAGTATTCATATTTAGAGCCTATAAGTAGAGAACTCAGAATGATCATAGGCCCAGCAATGGTCAGCTGGTCTCTATGAACTCTTTTTTTTTTTGTGGCATCTAATGAAAAAAAAAGAATGTTTCTTGAATAAGCTGCAGTATTTTATGGAGGAAGTAGTATCTAAATTTAATCTTTTGGTAGCATTAAGAAAACAAAATTAAAATAGTAAATTTATTAATCAGTAATTAAAACAGAATAAAAGGCAAGATTGGTAACAGACATTCTGAGAGCACAGCGAGTTAGCTAATGGGTGAAATGATTGACACATGCCCAGTGCTGCTATACTGCATTTCTACAATGTCCTTGGGTAACCTTTGAAACCATATTCACTACAATATTTCAAGTGGAAGTTAGTAGAAATGAAAAATAGGATTTCAGCCACCATTTTCTTCTTTGCTATGGAATGTAAGTCTTTTTCAACTGTGATGTTAAATGGTATTTTGAGGCAAATCGATAGTGCAAAATGATTATGTGACTGCATTCCATTACAAATCTGTCTAGTTTAATAAAATCCCCAAACCTATATAATTAGCATGCATTTATTCAAAATCTCATTTTATTCTAAATTTCCTTATTATTTCCTTTAAATTTCCTCACTATTGTTAGTCCTGTCTTGGTGACTTCCTTTTGTGTTTCCTGCAGTTGAAAAAGAGAAAATGAAATGGGAAAAGGGAAAAAAATGTATATTATATTCATTGGTATAATCAGTTTGTGAGATTAAAACAATTAAAATTAACACCTTGGTCAGAAACACTTTATATGACATATTCAGAACCCTTCTGGCATGGATATTTTAATGCAGATGATCAGACCTTATGTGTGTATGTACATGTGTGAGAAGCAGGTGGGGAGGAAGTGATGTTAATTCATCATATTAAGAAAATTCAAGATAAAGTCTTCTATCTACCTTGATCGTGATTGACTAGAATTTCATGTAAGTGTATAACATCTTAGTTTTTGGAGAGTTTGCAATATGAATTAGTGTGACTGACTTTGTGAAACCATCCATGTGAAATGTTTGCTAAGCTGTCATCGTGATATTACTGATGCACTGAAATTCAGAACCATTGCGAGGTGCAATAGATTGTCTTTAAATAGTTTTTATTTCTGTATCTCATTTTCATCCTGCCAGTTTTCTCTAAAAGCTACAAACCTTCTCTCTATGCAAAGGGAGGATTAAAAAGTAAACAAAAAGGAAATGAAACCTGGTTTAATTGCAGGGCTGAAAATTGCTTCAAATAGTTCTTGGAGCTGCGAATTAGTCTTAGGTGGACATTTTAAGACAGTCTGCTTGTATATTGTCAGACTTTTTGGCATAAGTTATTAACATAAAGTAACATTGAATTTATGTAGGGAGCACTTTAGAACAGGTACAGTTTTACCATTGGGCTGCTATCACCATTAATAATTTTCTTAACTGCCTTCTTATGCTGTACATTTTCACAGGATTTATTGCATTTCTACTCCTAAAAATGCTAGTTTGCTGAAAATATACATAGGTGATATTTGTAAGGCTTGTGTCTCAAGCAAAAATGAAAATGTAAGTTTTTGCATATACCTTTGCGCATCACCAAAATCACATATGTGAGGTATGCCTGCTGGATTTGTATATGTATTAAAGTAATCAAAAACAATCCTTTAACGGTTTAACTGTTATTTGTTTACTTTCTATATAGCACATGTAAAAGTGGTGGGGAAAAAAAAGATACTGTGAAGGGATTTGGAGCATTTGGTCAGTATGTACACCAAGGCTTAATCTCCCTAAAGGTTTACAGAACAGTGATAAAAGCCAAATCCACTTTCTGCTAAAGCTAACAAATAAACAAGAGTGAATATATCAAGAGGACGACAAGAGTGAATATAAGAGGACGAATAACCCTATTTTTCCAATAATAGATGGCTTTCCATACTAATATGAAGACTACTGCCAGCCTGCTGGAGGTGAAGAGGGATTAACGTCAATATGTGTTTTAGCATTGCAGGAGGTTCCTAATTCTAGTACAGCCCCTGTCAGACTTACCCTTGCCAGCCAAGGACTGAATCATTTTTTCCCACCTAATTCATACTCAATGGCAGGGTCCTGTAAATATAAGCAGAGAAAAAGAGTGTCCTCAACACTGAGTCAGCATCAGACCTGTTTTTAAAAACTGATTTCAATCTGCTCACATCAATACATGTCTTGTTCTTTCATTGGCATAAAATGACTTCTCAATAAATTTTTTGGTCTCCTCATGTTTCTTCACCAAAACAGCATTTTCTCTTCCTTCTTTCATTCTGGCTAATCAAAACAGGCTTTTCCTTTGAATCATGTAAAAGCTATCTGATACAGCTCTATCTTTTGAGAGGAAAAAACCTCATAGATCCTAATACACAAATTATATACCACATAAATAGGGCTGTATTGACACCACAGCATTTCTGCTCGTCTCTGTTCTTTAGCTCCTGGATGATATTTTATCTGAAGAATAAAAAACCTAAAAACTTTCAGTCTATGCTACCTTTACTGTTATGCTGAGAATAATGAGACATGGTGGGTTTATAGAAGCCAAAGCTGTTAGGGTATTAAGCTATCATTGTAGCTTACATCTTTTAAAAATGAGTCATTAATTAGATGTGACTGGTTCAATACAGAGACTCAAATAGACAGACGTGAATAAGAACCCTTGGGCTCCTGTCTTTGAACAGGGTTTTTCTTCCTTTTACAAGACCTTTCAGTTTTCAGTGCTGCACCATCAGCCCTTGCCTAATCTTGCTATAAAAATATCAGTTCCATTTCCCCAGAATATCTTGGATAGTCACAATTCACAAGTAGATTATATAGTGGAGGCAGAAAGAACATTCACAAAACCCTTTCAACTTCAAGATGTTAATTTCTGGAAAAACAGACTGGCTCATGTTCAGCTTTCTATCTATCTATCTATCTATCTATCTATCTATCTATCTATCTATCTATCTATCTATCTATCTATCTATCTATCTATCTATCTATCTATCTATCTATCTATCTATCTATCTATCTATCTATCTATCTATCTATCTATCTATCTATCTATCTATCTATCTATCTATCTATCTATCTATCTATCTATCTATCTATCTATCTATCTATCTATCTATCTATCTATCTATCTATCTATCTATCTATCTATCTATCTATCTATCTATCTATCTATCTATCTATCTATCTATCTATCTATCTATCTATCTATCTATCTATCTATCTATCTATCTATCTATCTATCTATCTATCTATCTATCTATCTATCTATCTATCTATCTATCTATCTATCTATCTATCTATCTATCTATCTATCTATCTATCTATCTATCTATCTATCTATCTATCTATCTATCTATCTATCTATCTATCTATCTATCTATCTATCTATCTATCTATCTATCTATCTATCTATCTATCTATCTATCTATCTATCTATCTATCTATCTATCTATCTATCTATCTATCTATCTATCTATCTATCTATCTATCTATCTATCTATCTATCTATCTATCTATCTATCTATCTATCTATCTATCTATCTATCTATCTATCTATCTATCTATCTATCTATCTATCTATCTATCTATCTATCTATCTATCTATCTATCTATCTATCTATCTATCTATCTATCTATCTATCTATCTATCTATCTATCTATCTATCTATCTATCTATCTATCTATCTATCTATCTATCTATACCACACTGCATAAAAGAATGACAATTTTATAAATGGATGTCATCATTGTCTTCAGTTCAGAAATTCAACATGACAGGAAATGTCTAAAATACTGTTGGGGTGGGGAGAATCAATTGTTTTGCTCCAATTTAGAAAGAAGCTTTGCTGATTTTGTCTGAGGTATGTGGATTGCCCAAGCACTGCATTAACATTTTAATACTTATTTGTGACTGATGTTATGCTGCCACAATTCTGTATCTCTTACAACATACTTATAATTTCTTCTGTTGTCTGTTTGAACATTTAGATCCAAGTTCTCATCCATCTGCACATATTTGTGCATGATTTGCATACCAGAAATCTCCATTTGTGCAATGATATTATTACTTGGAAGACACAATTTGCTTCTTCGACTGCAACTGGTATTTGCAGATCAAGCAAAAAATACAGTTTTAGTAGTAATTTATAAAATTGCTTCCTGTGTTGTGTTGTCTTTTGGGCTTGTTTTTCTGGGGCTGTCTCTTTACTTTGTTTTTCTAAAACTGCCTCTTTTTACTTAGAAATGCATATCTGTTTTTTCACATTTACAGAATTCACACAAGAATTGGTGTGTGTTGCTCAGAGGGAATGACACACACTCAAGTTTGCAGGTGCTTGTAAATACTTTATATTTGCATATGTGGGTCCCTCAAGATCTGCCATTTTAAATGTAGAGACTGATTTTTTTGAGCATCCATTTTCTTTGGAGGCATTTAGCAGCAGATGGGTAACTGTACTTCCAAAGAGGGAAATTCAGAGATTTCCCCCATAATCATTATGGATTATGAGGATCAGTAGATTTGGTAGTGAAGAAAAGAAGTTTTTATTATTCATTTAACTAATCTGTTTCCAAACTAAATATGTACATTTCACCCATACCTGACCTAATTCTCAGCATGTAAGACTGAACTTGAAGTGATATTAATCAAGTCAAGAGTGGGATCTAGATCTTCAAGTTGCCATATGTATTGCATCTGACCATTTGTCTTCAAGGGATATTGAATTTGTTGCATATGTTTTAATCAATCTTACTCTCCTTTATGTTTGAAGAAATTCTTGGGCAGAAATTGTGTGTAGTCAAGGCATAGAACTAATCACTGTCATTTATTCACCATACAGAAAGTAAAAGCCCAGTGTCACAGGTAGGAAAAGGGATGTCACTAGTGTCATTAATAAGCATTTTAAAAACCAAGCTGAAATCTGTAATAGACATTGATTGCATAGATAGCATAAGTAACAAAGAAACGCATATTATAAACTGATGTTAAGGATGTCAATGAAGATAATTTTATGAATGATTCACTGGGACTGAAGTTTAAATTCTCTAAATTAGAAATTTCTGAAGAAAACTGAGCCATCACACATTTTATTTGATGCTTTTTCAGGCATGAGACTGTCTTTTACCTCAGCACTGCTTGCTGAAAAGTGACACCCACTATTTCCTAACATATGTTGGTATGATAGTATGTTAGTACAAAGTGCTAGTGGCTTAGTGAGGTCTCTCTTGCAGTGAGTAGTCTACAGCAGAGGTGTGAAATAGCTGCTGGTGCTGATGACTCCGTTAGTGGGCTTTGTTTAAAGTAAGGCGACATAAAAATGTGTGTAGGCTTGCTTCTGAGCTGACACCAGCATAAAACAAAAATACAGTTATTGAAATCAATATGGTTATCCCAACATCCCAGTATTGCTTGTTACAGAATTGTAAGGTCTGACCTTGTCCTATTTCTGCCTGTGATTTCAGTGAGAACAATGCCTGCACAAACCTAATTTACTCGTTTGCTGTATGATCTATTTATATACTGTTTATATGGCTACATTTCATTAAAGTCTCCAAGATACAGAGTTCTATGGAGAAAGGTACGATAAGATATGATAATTGATTTGCTTTTCTCATCTGTGTGATGTCAGCCAAGCTCGCAAAAGAGATGGATAAATATTTTTTTTTCATAGCAATGAACAGCTTGGATACAGAAATGCCCTAATTGTGATGAAATGAGTGTAAATTGGCTGTGGTCTCTGGTATGCAATTTAAGGACAGTTTTGATAGATGCATTTTTTTACTCATGGTGATAACGATTTTAATGACCTATTTTGGACACCAACTCAAGGTGTTTTTAGTGGTTTAAAATTTGGAAGTCCTTTGGAAAAAGTAGTTGCCATATGGTTAATTTCTGTCACTGTTTTAGACTCAGTGACAATGTGGAAAATTACTTAAAATCATACTTAGTTCTTTTGAAGTTATGACATATCCTCTAAAAATGTGAGGTTTGATAGACTTCCCTGGGCATCACAATGACTTTTAAACTATGGCAATATGAGGACAAAGCCCTCTTATTTCAGTTCTCCCATTTCTTCCTGACTTCTAATAAGAGTCCTCCTGTGTTCTGAAAGCTGCTTTCTTGCCCAAATAATACCTTAAATGACATTAAAATCAGGATCCATTCTTGCAGCTGTGTTTTCTTTCTGTCTTCTAAGGGAATGATCTCTTCCTCCAAATTTTATCTTCCACTAATAAACTAATATGTATTTTGGGTTACTCTGCGTTCCTAAATGTTGAAAATAAGGCATCCTGGGAAATTGTAAGGAATGCAAAGTTAATATAGTTGGTATTTACACTGACAGTTGTGATATAGTTTCTTTATGGGTTGCTATTCTGTGTTGGCTCATTCATCTGCTGCTGTCCAGGACAGAATCAAATTCAGAAGAGTGAAATTTTGAGCGTTGCGAGAAGAAATCAGCATGTGGATAGTATATCTAATCAGTGGTTATTTGCCTCTATGACCTAAATGTGAGATAAAATTGAAATGGCAAACTTACAGATAATGTTTATGTTTCAATTGATGACCTTTTCCTTTAGCATGTTCTAACACAGACATCAGAATATAGAGTGAGGCAAATCCTCATAAGTTGTTTACTCCATTTTTCTACTACTCTGCAGGGAAAATGTGTTTAACAGTCTGGCAATCCCAGAGTCATTCCCAAGCAGTTAATTTTTTTTCTAATTAACCAATGTCACAACATGCTTATAAATCATGCTTCACTTTTCTCTCAGCCTGCCTTGACAACCTTTTACTACTCAAGTCAGAAGAACTAGTGCCTGAAACCCAGGTAGCATTCTGGCCCGACTTAGGTCATGTTTTGTTGAGTTTTATTATACACATATATAAGTTGCTTCTCCTGAAAGGTCCGGCAATATTCTGTTACTGAATAATTAACTCTTTGACCTCGTTTCACAAGCCCAATGTGCAATCATTTGGATGTCAAACCTTTCATCACTAGAAGCCAGGAGAAGCGTGTTAGAAGCGTGCTTAAGACAGAGCCTTGAAAATTTGCTTTTGCATGGCAAAGTTTGCTTGAGTCAGAATTAGTTTACTATTACCCTAAGCAGAGGCTCTGTAAGAGATGTTTAAATATAAAACTGCTAATCAGAGCAAAAAGGGGAAGACAGAAGTTTAAGAAAGAGTCAAGATCTGACAACTGAAATAAATTTTTAACTTAACTTCGGGAGCTCTAGATTTATTTTCTTGTACAACTCAGTGCAGCATGTCATTGAAGTGAACTGAAAGTTTTATTTTAGACTGAAATTTAACCTTGCTATAGATTTCTTTAGTTAAGTGAGGTCAGAATGTAAAACTGCAGCATTCCTTCTTTGCTGGATTCAGGTTATGTTGTGTTATACTTAACACTAACAATTCAGTTGAAAATTCAAGTATAAATATGAAAACAATTCTCTTTCATTTCTTAATGAAAAAAGTTCTGGAGAAAAAAAGATCAAACAGAAGTAAATATGTATGTCAATAGATTGATCAAGGAGGTATCAAAAACATAGTGTTGCTCTTTCTTAAAGCTTCACTGACTCCTATCTGGGAAGCTCATGTCAAAGCTAATGGAATTCTGTCCTGAGAGCCTTCTGTGCTGAGGCTCTCAGTCTCTCTCCTGCTTTAGACAGGGCCCTCACATCCATTTACTGAATTGGATGACGCAGAAAAACAGTGAGAGAAACCTCCAGGGAAACAGAGGGATCAACAGCATAGAGTTCTGTTGATGTTATTTCATTGCTTACTTAAATGCTTGGGTTTATTATTGAATTCAGTTTGGTACCCAATCTTGTTTAAGAAATATATATTATTATGGTATGCTTGTATTTTTCCAGGTCTGCTAAATGACTGGTATAAAATAAATATGTGTTCATCTAGGATGCTGTAATGATTTAAGACCTAATTATGTAGTTATACTCCTACAATCAGAGTTCAATGAAGTGATCAATTTCATAACCTTTTTTTATAAAAATGACTTGCAGTGTGGAAAAACCTCATAAAATTCTTTGGCAATCACACTTTCCAGCTAAATTGATGTCAATAGTGCCTACGTGGTATAATACTTCTTACAGCAATTAATGGAGCATACTTACCTTACTCACTTGTGCTTAGCCTATGTTTCAGACTGATTTCTTTGTGTCTGTGCACACCCACTCACCATATTTTATAAACGCATATATTTATAACAATTTGTTGTACATTTATATATATAATGTGGTAGTTCACTCATCTGCAATTTCAGAGCTTTATCAAATCATTCTTTCATTTCTTGCACAAATTAGAAATCTGGATCCCATTAACAACTAGCCTTGAAACTCTTACCTTTATATTATTTCTGAATTCTGAAATGTTGTGAGAATATTACCCAAACACATTTTCTTAAACACACAACAAGGAAAAGTATCTTGTCATTCAGCTGACTGTCAGCTCTGAGGTTGGGATAGTTATTTGCTGTTAAAACAGATCAGAAAACATGCACTCCTGAAATAGTGTAATGTAAGCTTTCTTTTTGAAAGCAGCCTGGAAACTAACCTTTGCTTAGATCCTAAAGGAATTAGGATGCTGTGCCTTCTTAATAAGTTATTACAAATGTGTAAGTTATTGCCTTCTTAGGAAAGACATTTTCAGTGCATCTGGCGAAAACAGATAAAGTGAGATCTATTAGAGTAGTACTCTGGTCCTGACTTTCGTGTTCACTGGATCTGACTTCTGTATTTATTACTGTGTTTTATCCAGTAAAGCCATAGTTCTTAAAACAGTAAGAAACACCATATGAAAAAGAAAAAAGTGCAACGTGCAACTTGGCATTTTAATTAATGATGGTCTAAACCAGATCTTGCATGTATATATATAATCTCACAGTGAAACCTAATTTTAATCTACCAATGTGTACAGTAGAAATACATGGGTGCTGAAAAATAGACCTGTGACTACTGGTCCAGTTAGATGAAAGAAAATGGTGAAAGTTGAGTGAAGCAGCTGCTTCTGGATGTAACTTCAGCTGTCAATTATCTTGGCAGTAACAACTGGCTGGTGATTTACTGGCGGGGTTGCATTGCCCATGTAATATATTTCCTCTACAAAATGAAATTGCATATGAAAGTCTGGACATGCAGTGCCACATTAATTGGAGTAGCCTAATCCTTTTCCTTTTAGCATCTGCAGCTTTTGCATATGTATACTGAGAATATCTATATGTATACAATAGCACAAATTGGCTTTAGTTACTATTAGCTTTGTCATCAAGAAAGTTTGCCTTATACAAAAAAGTGTTCTTGGGCCCAAAATGTCTCTTCTTACACTGAAAATTAGAATTGGTCTTCAGAAGCAAAGTAAATGTCTGGGGGGAATACACTAAATTGAGAAATAAAAATGGGTGGAAACCATGAAATTGAGATTTGCCATTAATGATTACCAAGACTTGAAGTTTTCACATTGTGATAGCTACTGCTATATATAATGATGGAAAGTCTTTAACTGATAAGCAATTTTTTTATTTCAAAATACAGTCTTTAAATTAAATCCTGTATAAAGAAATCAGAAGATGTAATATGCTTGACCTTATCTTCCTGAATGGAAGATCTTTTTCTCATCTGCAGAAAAGAAATTAGTATGAATAATTCAAATAGCTGTTTATTTCAAAAGTAGATTAAGATTAATTTTTAACATTTTCAGTTAGGGTTGTGGGGATTTTTTGTCTGTAGAAAACCAGCTGTCATGTAGGTCTAAAGAGCTTCTATTTTTCTTACTTTTCATTACATATCACAAAAATTTAGGGCATCAGTTTTGTTTCACCTAACTTTAACTGCAGATCCAGCATTTAGTTTAATTTAGCCATTCAGATACCTTCAACAGTTTGTTAACAGTTTGGGAAGTTTTGGAGGGGTGGTTTGCCTGCTTGTATTAAAAGCAGCTTTAGAATAACGTGAATCACACTGCCTGTCTCTCTCCATGTATTATATAATAATTTGAAATAGCTAAGTGAAGTGTGATGAAGCCTACCCATACTGACTGAGTCCATTAGCTCCCTTAAGTAATTCATCATATGCTGTACAATTAAAAATACCTCTTCTAGAGCCCTGCAGACACAGCTGTGAGGCAAGTTTCTTCTAAGTGGTCTTTCCTTTGTTATTTCTGACCTAGGCTGTAACATATGTGATCCTTTCAATCAACGGTCATCGATGCTGTTCACTTCTTCTGGACAACTTTCAAATTAAACAGTAGATTGTCTTTTATGTTTCCTACTAATTTAATTTTCATATTTTCTCTATAGTTTATATTATCTGGTTAAAGAAAACATTTTGTTATATTGACACTTCCCTATTGCAAGTACAGATAAGACATGTAAAGCAGAGTTAGTTTGTATTTCACAGGAACATGCAAAAATGAGGGCAAATCTAATCATGCTTGAGGGAATTTTTGATTATGCTCTAACAGATCAAAAGTATCTAAGCAGTCACCTTGGGCACTGAACAGGCCTCTCTGTATTTGCCCCCTTTCAGTTCTTGTTCTTATATTATGTATCAGTGAAATCATTGCATGGCATGTTGGTATGGCTAATAGTACCTCTCAAGCAACCAAACTAATGAGTTCATCAACATTTTTGCTGTATGCTTCTACTACATCTTTTGATATAAAAAAGACTCATTTTTCTTACTTTACCAGGGCATTAATTAATAAGTAATTTTGCTTCACTGCTAATATTGCTTAATGACTTCTCATCTTCTGTAGGCTTAAGAAAATTGCAAAAAATTAGTAAATTACTCCAATTTCATTGATGTTTTAGTCTGTGAATTTAGATTCTGGATGCTACTTTATTCTTCCCTTTTTTTTTTTTTTTTAACAAACAAATCATGCACTTAATGAACATTGAATTTTGTCCTAACAAGTGAGGAACCAGAAAATAATTTAGGACTCAGGGTAGATAATCATTTGAACTTCACCTCATTGGGAGAATTTTAGTGAGGAAATAAATGTGATCCTGAGTGTATAAATAGCAGAATGAAAACTGTAATTAAAAATACTGTCTTTGGCATTTGTGGTATGATCACTGGAAGTCATTATCCATTTCTAGTGTTCATTGCTTTAAAAGAATGTTTGCATATTGCAGAGATAAAAAAGGTGTTACAAGATTTTAGTGAGCATTCTTTTTGCAGTATGAACCTAGAGAACTTTATCTAATGAAAGGTTAAGAGGTCTTTTGAATTTTCTTGTCTCATGAAGAAATATACTCTGATAAAAAATAGCTTAATTTTATTTTAATTTTGCCAGCATGGCATGGTTTGAATACTGAGGCTGGACAAACTGAAACTAGAAATACTGTAATATTTTTAGAGTGTGAAGTTGCTTATATGTCCCTAATGGCAAGAAAATAATTAACCTGGGAAGCAATCAGATAAAAGCTGAAAATGGGGTGTCCACAGCATCACTGAGTTTCCTATTCCAGTGTCTTACTGACTGTCAAGGCTCAAAGAACAGAAAAAGAAAAGAGAATGTCTCCACAGGCATGCCAATGTGGACAGGAGCTGATCTTGAGTAGACATCGGCAGAATTTGCCAGAAACTGGCAGATAAAGCATATGGAGACAGGATGGGTAGACTTCAAAGGACTTACCTGCTCAATGAGAGAGAAGGTTCATCTTGCTCTGTTTGGTTGGACAAGGCTGGGTGAACAGTGGCAATTCCCCACCATTTAAATTCCTTAACCAAGCACAGGCTTCTGACTAAAGTATGTGCTTGAATCCGTAATTATCAATTTGATGCTGGAGCCACATGTTCAAATGCTTTGGTATTTGTCAGGCAGGACATCATCCTTCTTTTGGTGCTTGGTATTCTCAGGGCCACTGTCAGAATATCTGAGTTTCCTGCACTATGCTCATATGCTGAATGGATGTTTATAGCTCTTACTGCATTCTGTGGTGTGCACTTCTTAAGGAATTTTTACAGACGCTTACAGAATGTTCCCCAGTGGCTTATACTTTCAGCAGAAAGTTGCTCTTGTGGGAGACAATGATATTTTAAATTGGTAGGATTTCACTGCTTTTGTTTTTAGACAACATGTTTTCAGCAGTCTGTCTTTAGCTAAAAGAGAATAATGGTGTGCATCCTTTGACATTACATCTCATGCTCGGTAAATCATTTCAATAGCTGTATTCCAGCTAGGAAATAGGCTTCCATTGCTATAAATTAAAAGTGAATTAACTTAACTAGATTAACTCAATTATGAGCAGATTAAGAATGGCTTAGCCATTCGTTTGTTCTTTTCCATTCATCAGCAGCTGACTTAAGTCCACAGGAAGTTGGCTGTGTATAAGATAAATGCATTACCATTTTACTCATTTGTTCTTCAATTCCATTTGGTTTGTTAAGGCAAACAAAGGCAAATCAAAGTTTGAGCTTGGAAGTTACTTCCATGTAGCAAAAATGTGAGCACAATGAGCTGTTCTCCTGCATCTTGCCTTGAGACACCAGAGTGTAACTTAAGGAGTCTTTAGTGTTTTAAATAAGATAGGCAAACCCAATCCCTCCTTTCAGTAGGCTTACGTTTTGTCACCTGAATCCTTTCTGAAAATTGTAGTTCAGACACAGAAATATTCTGTCTGAGCTGACAGATGTAATCCCCTAAGGTGACTTTTTTATGGCATAGGTTCTGTAGCTGCAACATGGCCAGAGAGATGACAGAAACTTGGGTAGTTGGCAGTTACCTTAGGTAGAAATCTAGGTTTGCTAAAATCTTACCAGTTTTCATGGTAAAACTTGTGGGCCACCTATTTTAATGCAAGACAAAATTAAAGCAAAATACCCCACCATGATACAGCAGAGATATACAGGTATGTACAGCAAGAACAAGGGAAAATACATGTCAGTATCTCTCCTGCTACTTTCTCTCTGCATGATTTATAGGTACTTTGTGGGGAAAAAATAATTTTCTATAATATATTAAAGAACCACAGTCAAATGTCTTGTACTTCTGAAATTCTTATATTTAGCATGTAAACAATAAAGTTAGTAGGAGGTAAGCAAACAAATACCCCAAACAATGGATATTTGTTTTGGGGTACTAATAGGAGGACAGCTTGAAATAAATTCATTAGCTAATGTTTTGTATGTTAGCGATTTGTCAGGTTAGTATCTGATGTGTACTTTATGTCAACAACAGTCTTGTACAGCAGATTACACTTTGTTCTAAATGTAAAATTTATTTATGGCCAAGATGTTTGACTGTCTCTAAAATACAGTCACGATAAATAGAAAGAAAATTAGCTTGCGTGAGTTCAAGGCTATTGAACGTCCTTTAGGTTAATCAATGGTTCATATGATGAATATGCATTGTAGATTCAGATGAGAAACTTCTCTGTTTCTTAAGGAAAAAAATCAATTAAAAATGCCATGAGTTAACATGAACTAAGAATTTCAATACTATAGGTGTGTAAACATCCAGATGTCAGGCTAAAATATAAGATGACAGAGAAAATAAAATAGCGAAAGACTTTAAAAGACTCTGAGAATAATTTCATTATCAATATTCTTTACTGCAGCCTTCTGTCTTCCCTTTCACTCAAAGACTTTTGGCTTTAGTCCCATGATTTGTCATTGACAACATAAATATTTGTACAAAGGCATTAAAAATGGAAAAAGATGTTATACCATTCTGTCCTCTTTTCTACAGCTTTCCATTTAAGAATTGAGACAGTTGGTTTGTCTGGATAACAGTCAATGTGAATTCAAAATGACTGCAAAAGTGTGGAGATATCCAATATAATTTGATGTATTTGTCTTGAAGCATTTTTTCCAGCCATTAATAATATCCTAAGTGTATAGTGAAATTTTCTACCCTTCTGCTTGTCCTTCCTTTTGTAGTTACTTCAAACTTTATAGTCAAAGAGGCAGTGTTTGCTTACTTGTTTTTCAGTTTGTAGGAAATATTTTTGAATTTCCCTTCCCCTTAAAGCATGCAAAAAATGCTCACCAAAAGTCATGGCTTTCCTTTTTAAATTGTAGTAATTTGACTGTTCCTAGAAAAGAAATGCTGGTAAAAAAAGGAGGTCTTTTTGCCAAGATAAACTTCTTCGGATGGCAAATTTGATACAGTGAGCTAGACGCAAAAAAAATAAAATTTATTTAACTTTTCTGTTTCAGTGAACTTGGTACTGTCCACAGATTGGAGTTGGTTACAATAATCATGTTTTGCTATTGTGTGATAGAGTCTAAACTGCCAAATGAGAAACAGCTCTTTATTATACATTGATTTATCACAATTTCTGTATTCAGACAAACTTCTGGTGGAAGATAATGGCTTTACCAGTTTTATTTATCCATTACAGTAATTTTTTAAAAATGCAATTATTCCAAAAACTATTCTATGTGTTGCATCATAGTAAAATTTTTGATGCTTCGTCTTGTCCTTGTGTTACTCTTTACACATTTGTTTCAGCCATAGTCTAAAGCAATCTTTTATCTGTCATAATATGTACAGATCAATGAACAGGGATGTTAGTCAGCATGGCATGGACCGCACATAATTCTCAATCATTTCCACATATATATCCACATAGATTCGCTTTCCTCTTCTCTGCATTGAAGCTGAAGTGCATTCTAGTCTCAGTATAAAGCTCTTTGACTTCTAAAGCACCAGGCAAGCAAATTTTTTCTTTACCCAGCTACCATACTAGAAAAAAACCCACATCATTAGCTTATTTGGTAAGCTCTGGAAAGCACAGTCTAAGGACTGTTGGTATGTTCCTTATTACACCCACAGATAAAGTTCACAGGATGTCTTTGAAACTATGCTCAATAGCCCAAAGAATATCTTTGTACCACTATGCCAGCAGTATTCCCTTTGCTAGGAGGAAATATGCAGTAAATTTTAACAGACCATAATTTTGCAGCCTATCTAACTAGGATTTATTTTATAGGTCTTTCTGTGAGCATTACACAGACTTTTATGTGCCTATTCCTGCAATTAATATTAAATATGCTGACATTAAAAAATAATATCACATGGTTTTTTCATTTGTACTTGAAAAATTGTATCTGAAAATTATAATGAATTCTTGTATTTGTTTATTTTGATAATTATACATTTTCTGCATTTGATAATTCACCGCATATAAACCAAATGCTAAAATACCAGGAAAACCAGACCCTTGGATTTCTCAGTTAAGAGAAAATTATTAATTTATCATAGAATCTAGAATGGTGTGTGGAAGAATTAAGCTGGAAAGAGCTTTAAGATCATCTATTTCCAATGTCCCCAGCCATGGTCAGGGACACTTTCCACTAAAACAGGTTGCTCAGAGTCCCATCCAACCTGGCTTGGAACATCTCCAGGGATGAAGCATCCACAACTTCTCTGGGCGACCTGTTCCAGTGCTTCACCACCATCACAGGGAAGACTTTCTTACTAATGTCTAATCTAAACCTATCCACTCAGTTTAAAGCCACTCCCCCTTGTCCTATCACTACATGCCCTTGTGAAAAGTCCATCTTGAGCTCTCTTGTATGCCCCTTTAGGTACTGGAAGCCCCCAGTTAGGTCTCCCCAGAGAATTCCTTCTCCAGGTTGAACAACTCCCTCAGCCTATCTCCATAGAAGAGACACCATTCTTCTGATCATCTTCATGGCCCTCCTCAACTCGCTCCAACAGGTTCACATCCTGCTTATGCTTTCTTAAGGTGAAAAAGGATTTGTTTGAGCCACTTTTAATATATTTCACAACACCAGGAGAGTAAAAATTACTTTATTTCTTTTTCCTTCTTCCAGAGATAATGGCACATGTGACATACTTATTAATATGAGGTGGGGTAATGTAATAGGCCATAACAAACAGCTGTAACAGTTCAATAATACATTCCTTGGGTGCAATTAAGAGGCCAGATAAATGGAATTTCATGCCTTTGTGTACCAAAGGTCTACTAAGATTCTGAAAAAATTTCACACAAATTGCCTAATGGCGCTAAACTTGGAAATAAGTTAATAGCTGAAGGTTTAGCGTGTGCAGCTTAAGAAAGCTCCAAAGTTTATTCTGCTTACTCCAAGGTTAGCTCAACCTTTTGTACTGTTGTTTGGTCTAGAAATCTCGAGCATGTAAGGATGTGGTTTGTTTGCTTGTTTTCTGAGATTTTCAACAATTCTGCTTTATTGTGAGCAAAACTTTACTATGAAATGTCTTACTGTTGTAGAATGGAACAGTGAGAATCCTTTGGTTTTGTTTTTCTGTTTGGGTTTTTTTTTTTAATGTAGTGCGTTCAGCATTAACCCAATTTCTTTTTCTTTAAGTATACACAGTTTTATATTAATTGATGTTATCTTAATAAAACACATTTTTTAAAATTCAGAAGCCTTTTAGATTTTCACTGGAAAAAAATGCAAAAGCTTTCAATGAAAAGCAAAAAAAAATGTTTTCATTGAAAAAAATTTTTGGTTGATAGCTTTCTTAATAAAAATACTTTTGTTTAAATTTATTTTTAAGTTGTGGTATGAAGAGTCATTCAACAAGTATTTCTTTATCTTTACAAATATTTACTCTGGAAGTTGAGGGGTTTTTAATAATACAAGAATATTATAAAATATGAATTTCCAATAACATATCATAAGTTCAAATCTGGTTGCATTATTTCTATTGTGCTATGAGACTCAGCTTCAAAATTAAAATATATTGCTGGAGAATATTATTTTCTCAACATGATATAAAGCAATTATGAAGAAGAGCATTTCATTTTGTACCTTAACATATACATTACATGACAATTTGCAGACTAAGGGTGAAATGTGTTCAGCAGAAATACGTGGTAATAATTCCTAAGTTGACAATAAAGGTTTTGACCTAGAAGAAATAAACAGTCTGTATGAACACAGGGGGAATATTCAGATAAACAGAATAAGATTAATTATATAGGGCTTGGAATCTAATACCTGCAGTATAACACAGGTCACGCAAAAATGTGATGACCTGCCCTGGTTGAAAGGAACGATGAGTCAGATGGTCCATGAATAATCACAGTTTTATAAGGAAATGTCACACTTAGCATGGAAATTGGTATGCTAGTCCCTGACGTACTATATAAGCGCATAGCAGTGGGGTTTGGATAAAGGGGTAGGGTGAAGGAGAAAAGAGAAATTAAAAAGGGAAAGATGCATTAAAGAAAGAAAAAGAGAAAAAGGAAAATGAAGGAAAGAGAGAAAATGTAAGAGGGAAAGGGAGAGGAAAGAAGAAATCACCAGTCCAAGTTCCAGCATGGATCCAGCCAATGGGATGTTGATCCCGGCTTCAGTCCAGCTTCAGTGTTGACCCAGCTGATAAACATCAATCTGGGCAACAGGGTGTCCAGGGGCCAGGGGGAGCAGCAGGTGTTAAAGACTGTTTTCATTTATTACCATGCATTACCGATTAGATATAGGTCACTGTACTAGGAAATAATCACTATAGACTCGGATGCTGTAATGCTCTCTTTGTGGTGTTTTGAATCATTATGCTGCTCTTCTAAGTGTTCTTCATTACTTCACATTCTGAGTTTGGAACAGATGGTGTACAGGTGGATTTTATCTGCCATGCATAGCTTGACTGGAGCCAATTAGGATCTTCTTTTATAGTTTTTGTAGCTGTAGGGAGCCTGTATAAAAAAAGTCTGAAGCCTTTTTAATATGTTGGACTTTATATATTTAAAGAAAGTCTTCTCAATGACCTGGCATATGTAAATGCATTTCTGCAAAATAAAAGAAGAGAGGTGCTGGGTTTTTAAAAAATTTTTTTTTAAACTTTAATAGTTTAACATCTGGAAACAAGTTATAAATATGATACTGTGAATAAACTGGAGTTTGGACAGATTTTTGAAAGGGTAATGGGTGATCAGAATGAATATCGGAAATTATTATCTTTGCTTGCTCAGTGAAACACTGTTCTTCTCATTTAAATGAGCCCATCAGGTTATCACCTAATGGAAAACAGTTTAGATGGATGGATTTCAGGACAATGTTTCTCAAGAAACTCGCTCATCATTTTGGTGATTACCTATATTAATACCTCTATTCAAGAACTGTTTATGAAGCTGAACTCTGATCCATGACATGATTCTGTTTTTCAGATAGCCATTCTAAAGAAAAAAGCGGCAAGAAATTAAAGCAGAGCATGAAAGGAGTGCAATGATCAGAATAGGATTTTATGATATTAAAATACAAAATGTCACAGTGAAAAAGAGAGTGGAAAAAGAGCAATAGTAGGGCTTTTACAATAAGAGAAAGAAGCTAAATTCTGGCAGGCTGTGGTAATTACACAGTATTTTTTCTCTGGGGTAGGATCCTTCCTTTAAGCATTTTTTGTAACTGTCAGTTTCTGTAAGATCAGCGTCTAGAGTCTTGTCTTTGTAAGGATTTGGGAGGGAATTATTCTGTAAATAATTTTTTTATTATTATCATCCAATGTAACTAAAAATCTCAAATACTGGTTATGTATAGTGTTACCTGTAGTTTACACCATGAGACCATCATGTCCTAAACTTTCATCTCTTTGGACTTAGTGCTACCTATAGATACATAGATGTAACTGTGACTGAAGCTGCTGCAAGTTGAAACAATTAGCACAGGCTGTTCCCCGTTGCACTTGCTCAGGTTATGGTATGCAGAGATGCTCACTACCACACTGGTTTTATTGTCTTCTAAATCACACCAAATTTTGACCAAAAAAAAGAAATAATTTTTTTCTTCTGGTAAGGCAATTTGTTCTGCTCTGAGGGCTGCAGAGGCAAATATTGATTTTTACTCTTACAAGGTACAGAGGTCCAACTTTCTTTCAGGGAATTAGCAAAAGGAAATGAGAATCTGTGCAAGACCTTTTCCAGTTCATGTCTGCCAGGTATCTGTTGCATGTACCTTGTAGAATAACAAATTAGTACAGCATTTCCTCTAACCATCTGCAAGAATGATTAAATTATTTTAAGCAGGCAGAGCTACAATTGGCAAATTAGGGGGTTTATGTGGTCTTTGAAATACCTCATGGTGGCAGTTAAATCTCCATAATGCATCATAGTTATCGGTGAAAATGCTAGATTTACTGGCATTTAAAACATCAGACTTGTGCATGATAATAAGAAAACGCACAATGCTGTATTCTGTGGCTAATATTAGAGGCTTCACAAGGCTTCAAACAGCTGGGAAGACTCTACTTACATTAAATACCTGAGATAAACTATGTCTCAGCTGTGAAGATTTTGTATGCCTGAGCATAATCAGATGAATTTGACAACCCGGTTAATGCTTTCTTCAAGTCAGTCCTAAAAGTTTATTTTTGGACATTCTGAATAGAACCTGGAACAAGATGTTCTTACTTTTTTTTTCCTTTTTCCTTTTGTTGGTGTGCAAGTGTCGTTTTCAACCCAGCATTGCTGGGTTCAGCCCTCTTGCCAGGCATTCCTTTTGCCAGCTCAAGATGTATGACTTCATCTCCTGGCAATTCAACAGGTCCCTGCAGTCCATGGGTTTCCCATAGGACTACTGGCATTTAAATCAGGTAAAACAACCCCTTTGTGACAAGCAGGTAATAAGGAGACCTTCATTACTGTGGTTAGGTATGAGTTGAGAGAAGAATTGTGTCTGTTTTCTTTGCCTAGTTGTTGAAAACAGTGTCTTTTTTAGGACTTCAGGCCAGTATCTTAAATGTTAAAAGCCTTGATAACTGTGGCAAAAGAACAATAAAGTGGATTTTTGTCTTTCTGTGACTCTTACTGAATAGTGATAAACTAGAAAGATTTATTTCAGAAATTTTGAGCCAAACACATCTCTAAAATGTTTCTCTTGGGTTTGTGATTTGTTTGAAACTTTTATGTTTTTTCTACAATGCAAATCAGTGGCAACCTGATTTAAGTAACTAGTTAAACAGAGTTTAACTGTCTTCCCTATGATACTGAAGGAAGACATCAGCACTGTTTGATGTATATGCCTGTTAGTCATTACCTATTTTAGTTATGTAGGGAAGATAATGCCAAGATTTGAAGAATGTCTAATGTTATAATTTTTCATTCTATCACTTACCATAACTAAGTATTCCAAAACCATGAGCTGAGATGTCTTGAGTAAGGCCCCCAAAGAGGCCTTTAAATTCTAAGATTGAAATAATTTTGGAGAATTTCTTTTGCACCATCTGTTTTTTTGAGTAGAAGATTGGCTGCATATCAAAGCTTTTCTCCATGGCCCTGAGGATTAGAACTTTTTAAAAAAAGCTAAAAAGATCCTCTCACATTACATGAACTTAGTATCTGGGATCTAAAATGAAGTTTTTGGGGATTAGCCATAAATTTTCAGTAATACTAAAAATGTTAGTGGTTGGTATTTTGATTTACAATTTTTGGAACGTGAATTTCTCATTCCAGTAGACAAGATTTATTGCATTAGTTATATGGCCTGTGTTCACTAACATTAATGCACAGCTGTACTTGTAAAAATGTGTTAATGAAGTACACTCATCACCAGTCTCCTTGAATGGAGAGATTAACCATTCAGAGAATATATTGTTCTTCTCATATTGCTGTTAAAAAAAATTGTCCTCATATGTCTTCAATAAAAGTAAATTGCAGCCCCAGATATCAAGAGCTTATCCATATAGAGAGGTGAATAAGATTGTTTCCTAGGCAAGAGTCAGAAAAAACAGTTCTACTCCTTCACAACAACCATAAAGGTATAAAATTAGTATAGACATTGCTATATAAGTTTCTGAAAAGTTAATACTGAAAGATTCCATGGACTGACCTTCTGGAAGGTCAGTATGATCTCTAAGTAGGACCTGAGAAGGGTGGAAGTGAGTATATAGGCTATAGGTGTCTTAAATGACTTCCAAATTTAAGTCAGTTCCTTAGTAATACTGTAACTCATAAACTGCCTGTAAAATATTGTAAACTAAAATTATTTCTTAAATGTTTTATAGTGTTAAGATTGTTTTATGGCTTTGGAGATTAATAGCTCTAAATTACCTTAAAATGAGCCATGACAAAAGAGTAAATTTTCACTGGACACCAGTTGCTCAGTAATGGTTGCTGTAATTACAAAGAAAAAAGATAGCAAAAACCTATAAATTATTTATCCACGGACTTCAATCTATTAATTATTGCCATGCAGGGTTTAAGAACTCAGGGATTTAAAGCATTTTTTCATTGCTGTAGCATATCAGACTTCTGAATAACTCCTTTGTAGGCTGCCCCCTCTTTCCTAAACAAGGTATTTCTTTAATGAATAACATAGCATTTGTTGGGAATTGTATTAGACTGTTTTGCATTCTAGAAACATCAGAGAATAGGACATGACAAGGTCGTGAAGCTGAAATAACATTACCTTGGATACTTTGGAAAATCTAAAGCTGTGATACAGAGAGTGATGTTTCTGCTTGGTGTTTCTCCAAATTTTTTTGGTAGCTGAAGCGTGACCTGAACTCTGTGTGTACATATGTTTGTGTGGTTGTGTGAATTAGTTCATTTTCGATATAGACTGTACAAAAGAAATCTGGCTACAAAATGGGTTATGGATATTTAACAGTTCCTCTTTGTAGCTTCATGCTCTCTAAACATCAGAGTTTAAGCCCCAGCTGAAGCACTGGAAGGAAGTTTGTTTGTGATCCTTGCCAATTGATAGAAATCAATATTAGGAAATGCCATGATGGACTTTTAACCTGCTTAATTATTTTAATTAGCACACAGCTTATTGCACTCTGGGTAAAACAGGAAATAGCTTATTATCAAACAGGATCTTGTTCATCAAGATGAACTAGCCTCATGGGTGACTGAGAGTACATTGGTCATAATAAGCTGCATGTGAAGGAAAATATTAGCTGAGGCTTGGTTAGACAGAGAAGAAAATGGCATTTATGTTTCAGGTGTCTGTTAACTAAATGCTAATGGACTAATTTCTGTTACATAATGACAGTCCCAATGAGACAACGTTAAGTGTGCAGATGCATCCTCTTTGACAGATCTTGAATTATTTCTGTGCTTTCAGAACATTCTCAGAGTTAGATCACTTTTGGCTGTGAGTTTGTATCTTGGGTGTTGGTTTGTGAGTTTTTTTGAAAAACTGCACTTTATATAAGCCTTAGGAAATTGTTGAGCTCCTTCATTCTCTCTGAAATCCGTTATTTCAACTATGATTATGTCACAATGGCTTTGTTGGTTTGTTTTCTGTTAATTTTTATTTCAGCAATTGTTATCATCTGATTAGTGAGCAGTGCCTCTGCCCAAATAAAGGTGAGAGACCATATGCCGAAGTCAATAGTACTTTAATAATATAATAATATGGGGTTTATTTAACAATAAATGTGAGATAGAGAGATAGAAAGAAATAGGAAAGAGCAAAGAGCAAGACACTCTGAGAGGAAGAGAGAGAGAGAGAGAAAGGGGAGGGAGAAGGAGAGAGAGAGGGGATGAGAGATAGTCGCCACCCATGGATCCAGTGGTATCCTGTTGGTCCTTCTTCACCCTGGGCTTCTGGTGGTAGGGGGTCCCAGGTTGCTCATCTGTGGGCACCACCTTTTTACAGTCCAAATTCCAGGTATCTATGGAGGCATATTCTTAATTTACATGTGAAGTGAGGATGGGTGTGCTGTCATTTGCGTGCCTTTCATTCCTTGGGGTGTGGGTTCAGCGGCTGCAGATACTGCCTGTGATCTTTGTTTGTCTGGTGATATGTGTATACAGTTTGCCACAGCAGAAATTCTTGTCCAGATACATTAATCAGGATGTGCTAACCTGATCTCGCCTCCACCAGTCCTGGAATTAGCACAAACTCATCTCTTTTGCTTATCTCAAGTTGCTGCCATGGTGGCTAGTGTGTCTTATCTTAGGGCAAATTCCTTTTGTGGCCTTAACAGTGTTTGAGACAGGCAAGGTGTTCTTTAATTCATTAAAGCAATATATAATTTCTGGAAAAATAATGAAGGCTTAGGCAAGAAATACCACAATCATTACATGTCAGTATTAGCACAGTGAATCACATTTTGGTATCTGAAAACTGACCACGGTCTAGGTCAGCTGAGAGAGTGACTCTTACCATTTCCCTCTGATTCCAAACTTTATATTTAAAAATATCATGATGAAGAAAGGCTGATGACAGAATCTGCGTGTGCTGGCTTTTGCTGGGGTAGTTAATTCTCTTCCCAGTGGTATGGGGCTCTGTTTTGGATTTGTGCTGAACATAGGGTTGATAAAGCAGAGATGTTTTTGTCATTGCTGAGCAGAGCTTATGTAGACCCGAGACCTTTTCTGTTTTTTATACTGCCATGCTAGCAAGGGGGATGGGGTGCTTGGGAAGCTGGGAGGAGGCACAGCCAGGAGAGGTGACCCAGGCTGACCAAAGGGATAGTCCATACCATATGACATTGTGCTTAGCAAATAAAGCTGTGGGGAAAGAAGGATGAAGCAGGGACATTTGGAGTGATGGCATTTGTCTTCCTAAGTAGCTATTGCATGTGATGGGGTCCTGCTGTCCTGGGGATGGCTGAACACCTCCCTGCCCATGGGAAGCGGTGAACAAATTCCTTGTTTTGCTTTGCTTGTGTGCATAGCTTTTCCTTTCCCAATTAAACTGTCTTTATCTAAATGCACAGGTTTTCTATCTTTTGTGCTTCTGATTCTCTCCCTGATCATGTTTGTGGGGGAGGGGGTGGATGGCTGCATGGTGTTTGGTGGCTGGCTGGGGTTAAACCACAACACTGTCAAAGCGCACTCACCTGCTCCAGTACACAGTGCAGAATAACTCCATATAAAGCCCTACTTTGCTGAACCTAGAGTTCATCAGGTGAAGACCTCCAAAAGAAGAGCCAGGAGACAGAGCAGCAGAATCACAAATAAAAGCTCTGCTGGAGTTGGGACAGCAATCCATGTACTGGGGATGACACCTATTAGCAGGACCATTGCCTTTGCTATTTTGATACTATTTTAACACGTACTCTGAAGATAGTTGTTACCTTTGTCAGGATGCTGCCTTGCTCTCCAGGCAGCTATCCCCTGAAGCAAAGCAGTTTTATTTGCCTTCCGTTATCCTCAGGAACCTGTTAGTACAAAGGATTTGCTTAAGAAGCTGAGCAAGCTCAAAAAAGTTATATCCAACAATACCTGGACATATAGATAGCTCTTCAGTAAAACAAAATAGAAAGGCCATAAAAGGGGGGATTTGAGATTGTGAAGCACCACAGTACCCTTCCCAAATAGTGCTGCAAAGCAGGAAAAATGGAAAAAATAAAATAAGAAGAATCCTCTGTATCTCATGAGGCATTGGGGACAGGCTACTGCTGAAGACAGATACACGCAGGGTGCACCCAAGCTCGTCATGACATATAGTTCTCAAATATGTCTTGGTGTGCCCTTGTGTACCCTGAGATAAACTGATGGCCAAATCTACGGTCAGAAGAGAATTGTTCTCTGCTCCCTAGGAACATATTAATTAGAGTTTTAGGTAGCAGGAAGCTGCAGAAGATCTTGGATGCTCCTGGATGTCCTCAGTCTCTTCTGATCTCTTCAAATGCCATTATATAGCTACAGCTTCTTGGAAGAGGTTTTTTCCCTGAAGAATCATGCAGAAATAAAGGATATGAAGACCCTTTTAATCTGGACGTATATTGTATGGTTGTGTTGCTGTGGTCTGCAGGTAATCATGATTCCATAGAGGAATGCACATCTACTTGAAGTAGTATGTGAAACAAATTACTTGTGGTTATATTTGTGGTGAAGATTCCTCACACTTTCACTCCCACATACTTCCCAGCATATGTATGTAAGCTACTTTGTTTTTTTTGTGTGGAAAATCATGACTGTGAACTCTTCTCAGAAGGATTACAAGAAATGTGCTTCCTATTACCAGTGCTGCAAAATGCATTTAAAAAGAAAGAATGCCCAACAACAGCATTTAAAAAAAATATGAGTATATCCATATCCGATTATAATGAACATTTTCCATTCAAGAACATTTGATGCTATGCAGGCTATATAATGCAAACAAAACTTTATGCATCTATTCACACATTTTTATAGCCGTTACCTCCAAAACCTACCCCCGCCTCTTATAACTTCCTCTTCCAGTACAAGCTGTTAGCTTGTACTAGATGTCATGTCACCTTGCTATTTTAGTGTGTTACTAGAATAGCATTTGTCTTGCAGTTGAATTTTTTACCGTGTGTTGATTTTTAAGGGATTGAGTTATGGGTCCCCATTGCATACAATATCCGTTCTCTAAGCCTGTTGACTTTTTTAACTTGCTGGGTTCTTCAGCTGCAGAAGTGAATCAATCTTCTCTGGCACACAATGTATGCTGTAGATTTGAAGATGAAACCTGTCTCTATGGTTTTTCTGAGTACATAAAAAGAGGATGGATTCTTTGAAATATACTGGTAGCACTGAGCTTTTTGGCTACATGTAGGGAACAGCAAGCTTTTTCTCTCACTCTCTGCCTCCTCTCTTCTCACCAAATCCCCCTCCTTATCCACTCTGATGTCACGTATGGAGAGGGTTCTGCCTTTTCCAAAGAGGTGAAAGGAAGAAAGCTAAAGTGTCACAGGAGGTCAAAAGGGACTCATTTTCTGTTTGTCAGTAGTTCCTTCCCCATCAGAACCTCCTTCATCATATTGTTTTCCTAGGACTGATGGATGTTTCTGGCTAATGCCTGTCTTGCTGTAGCACCTGCCTGTGAAGAAGTTCATCTG